>NW_020957126.1:0-2965 GCF_003031625.1 Empidonax traillii | reverse complement strand
GCAACATTTAGTTAGGAATGGCTTTTAAAGGTCAAATCTGCTCATGAGCACTGAGAAAAACTAAAACCTGAAAAAGTCCTATAGGCTTCATATAAAATAAATTACAATGACTGCTTCATCAAATTAGGAGTAGCTAGAGTTCCAGGAGTGTACAATGTTCATTACTATGTTTAGAGTTGCTAGGCTCTCGCTTTTCTTTTCATATTTGGGAGTGACCCATTTAAGATGAAAGTCTTCCATTGATGCTGTATAATACATTGCAAATGTCTCCATGCTATGACAGTCTGGACAGTTCCCAACCATTGTGTGGGTTTTTCTGTCGAAGCAGCAAGATGTTATGGTCTTTTCCATTGAAGGTTCTTGAAATCGTTGAACATGTTCTCTGTCCAGGAAGTCTGCTACAGGGTAACCTATTTTTTCTGAGGTAGAGATACATTTTCAAAATCTGTTTTGCTTTATCTAACTGATCCATTAATTTCACCCTTTTACTGGTTTGATTTGGGTTATTCGTGTTGTTAATCATCTGGGTTCGTACCGCAGTTTAGACTTCATGGTTACATTTTTATTGTCAATTTTGTGAAGCTGGAAGAAATATTTCACTACTTGGAGGTATTTCCCACAACCCTTGTTGATTCCTGTTTAAGAACAGGAGTAATTATTAATTCTCCTGTTGCTTTTTATCTGCTGGAGGACACATTACCTTAATGCACAGGTTGTAGCCAGGTGTGTCTGTCCAGCAGAAGATTCTTGCAGGGAAAGTGCAAAGTTGTAGGGAAATTGTTTTCTCATCCTTATTCTCTGTGCATACTTGCCTGTTTCTGTTTCTAGTTTTTTGTTTTCCAGTGTGTTTTTTGGCATTGAGACCATTGTTTTTTCCTATTTTTGTTGGAGAATGCTGCTTCACCTTTGGCTTTTCTTTCAGAATCCTTTTTGATTTCCTTTTCTAAAACCCATTTACTCAAGGAATGTCATTATGAAATCACTTTTGAAAGCCCTCCTCTTTCAGGTGGTGATTGCATAGCTTTAAGAACTGAGCCAGAGCTCAGTGTAAAAGTAGCAAGCAATTACGTAGAAGTTTCCAGCAAAAATGTTATTATGCAAGGAATTCACAGGATGATAACAACCCTGAGCCCAAACTGCAATGGAAATGAAACAATCAAAAACTTAGGGCACATAATAAGGCCTGCAGCTTGCTCCTACGTGATTGTTAGCAAGCAGCGCTCAGGATAATGAAGCCTCTGCTTGGACTACTAGCCCTGTGTGAGGATTTCTGAGCTGCCCATCTTGCTGGGCTGTTTGGTGTGGGGCTGTGACTGGCTGAACCTTTTGGAAGAAGCACAATAAGAAAGCGTACACTAACTAGTACTGAGAGAACTATAGGTTTTAAAATCAGACAAAAGAGTGGCTTGAATGCATGCCCAAGCCCATAGCTGAGTGCCTTTCTATCCCAATTTCAAGCAGGTTTCTTTTGCTCTTGGAAATAGGCAGTACAGTTGCCTATTGTTTTCAAAACCAACTTACCAACCAGCCTGAGGCAATGTAGCATTGGACACTTCAAATGCTTCACACTTCATAAAATAGTCAGCATCTAGGACAGGAATTTGCAATGGCAAGCATCTGACCATACGGAGACAAGCACTTTCTTTCCTCGTACATGGTCTGATAATTAAGTGAGACTGTTAGCTGGTACCTCTGACATCAGCATCCCAGTTAGCTCTCCACATGTGAGAGAAGCTGGTGGCTTTCTCATCTGACTAGGACTGCCTGAATAAAATGTAGGTGTCTGTCTTAAGTTACACAGGCTTCTTCTATAGTAACCACAGAGAAGCAGACACTCCATTCCATGCTAAACATTTCAGAGACAGATGAATGGCACTCAGATATGTACCTGTCTTTCACTGATAACTCTGTGGACAGCAGAGATTAGTCTGACTGCCCAGCTTAGACTAGCCAATTAGCTGTTAGCCAGCTGTAACAGTGAGCAATTAATCCTGTGTAGAATATTTAGAGTCTGTCAGTCTACAGCTTTGTAGCACAAGAGACATGAGAAAGAGCACCAGTGGAGCT
Source organism: Empidonax traillii (assembly GCF_003031625.1). Lineage (NCBI taxonomy): Eukaryota > Metazoa > Chordata > Aves > Passeriformes > Tyrannidae > Empidonax > Empidonax traillii. The sequence continues at coordinate 898 of NW_020957126.1, read as the reverse complement.
TACTTTCTTTACATTTGTGTTCTTCTTATATTTGGTAAACAGAAATGTAAAGGAATTGTTGGTTTGTTTAGGGTTGGTTTCTTTTTGTGTTGTGTTTTTATTTTTTTTTTATTTTTATGTGAGGAATAACTTCAACTCTGATCATAGTCAAAGAATTGATAAGACTGTAATTTTTTTTGCTGATTGCATGGTTTTCCCATTGCAAGCTCACACCCCTAGTAAACTCAAATCAGCAGCACCCTTTGTCTTCATCAAAATAAATATTTGCTTTGATGTTAGAAAAATAATCAAGTAAATTAGACCTGCAGTGCTATTTGAGGACACTGTGATGTTATAATGAACATTCTTACTTGTTTCCAGTAAGTTAAAAAGTAACAGATTTGCTTGAAGTTGCTCTATGTACAGTTTGCAGCTGACATTAATCTTACTTGCATCATTTATTGATTGTTACCAAAATAACATTAAAGAAAAACGCTCTGCAGCATTTACTTTTTGTTCAAGACTGTGGTACACGGTATGTCTGACTGTACAACTCAACATGACAGGTAGCTGTGAGGAAACTGGAAAAAAGTATATCTAGTTTTGCAAAAAAAGACTGTAATAAAAGAACGGCTTTTACTCATTGAAAACCACCCAAACTGTAAATCAGTTTGTCATAGTTCTGATTTTAGAAAGGAATTTTTCTTTCCCTTTCCCCTTTTTTTTTCCCCCTCCCCCCCCCCTGCATGAATGCTATTCAAGAACCATCAAGTGAACAAAGGAGTCGGCCTGGCTCTTAACGACCGAAAAATTAGTCTCCTGGCAACGACGGGGGAGGAGTTGGGAAGAAGGCGGAGTTGGGGGGGAGCTCAGCTCGGCAGCAGGAGGGGAGGCTACAGCTGGCAGGGAGAGGCTGCTT
>NW_020957125.1:78922-82158 GCF_003031625.1 Empidonax traillii | reverse complement strand
GGGGACACCCCCCAGTGATCCCCGTCCCTGTTGCAGCTGGAGCAGCTCCAGGGAAGCCTCTACTCCACGGAGGAGGCCGAGGCGGAGCCGCAGCTCCTGGTGGACAATTTCCGGGCCCCGCAGGAGCTGAACCAGCGCCCGGTGCTCGCGTCCTTCCCCAGGGGTGAGCTGGGGGGGCCGCGGGTGGGAAGGGTCCCCCAAACACCCCTCAGACGGCTCCTGGAGTCTTGACTGGGCACGAGGTCCCTACTCTGACCCTGCCCTTCCCTTGCAGAGCCCGAGGGATATTCCACAGGTAAGGCCACCCTATGGGGCTGGGCTGGGCTGGGTGGGTGTGTGGGGGTCTCCCCAGGCCCTCCTGAGCCCCCCGTGTGGCACAGGTGAGGTCATCGCCATCGTCTTCGGCGCCGTCGCCGCCTGCGTCGGCCTCTTCCTGGCCGTGCACTTCGGGGCCAAGCGGATGCGGTGAGACCCACCCCCCACCCCGCCCCTCAGAGGGACCCCCCTGGCTGCAGGGGGGCCTGGACCCCCGGGCTGGACCCCCAGAGCCCCAGGGAGGCCCCCCTGAGCCGTCTCTCCCCCAGCAGCACGAGGCGGGCGCAGGCACAGGACGTCGTGTTCAAGGCCTCGTCCCGCCGCTCCCCTGGGGACAGCGGCATCTCCCGCTGACCCCCCCCCAAAGATCCCCCTGAGAGACCCCCACCGACTCCCAGCCCCCCAAGAACCCGGCAGGGGCTCAAATAAAGCCCCTTTTCCCCCCCCATTCCAGTGCTGGTGACTCTTTGTGGGATGGGAATGGGACCTTCAAGGGGCTTTGGGGCTGGATCCTGTCACCCCCCCCAGGAAACCAGGACCCCCGAGGCAGGCGCAGAGCAAGACGGGAGTGACCCTCTCCCCTCCTCCCCTTCTCCTCAGCAGCCACAGCACTCTTAGAAAAGGATTTTATTCTGAATCAAAAAAATAATTTACCCCCCACTGCACCCCCAGTCCCGAGCCCCCCACCCCCAGAGCACCAGGGACAAAGATCCCACCAGGGAGAAGGAAAACACAAGGGAAGGGGGGGTTTCTGCCCTGCCCTGAGCCCCCTCAGGCCTGGATGCCCCCCGAGGTACTCAGCACCCCCTCCGCCTTCCCCACAGCCACAAGCTGAGGGAAAAGTGTAACAGAATCCGGGAACAAGGGGAACGGGGCCCTGGGCAGACCCCAAACCCCTCCAGGAGCTCCAGTCAGACCCCAAACTGCGGGGCAGAAAGGGGTGAAGGCGGTGGTGGAGTGTCCAGCTCTGCTCACTCCTCAGGGGGCACCTGCAGTGCTGAGTAGAGCATCACCCGGCCCTCGGGCTCCTGCTTACCTGGGGGGGTAAAGGGTGTGAGTGTGGGGGGAGTTCTGGGGTGGGGGCGGTTTGGGGGTTCGTGGAAGCCCCCGGGAATGCAGCCCCAGTTCAGTGAGATTCATCCACCCCCACCCTGGTGCCTCTGGGCCCCCCAGCCAAAAGAGGCCCCCCTGAAGTGCCCCCCACTCCCCCAGCCCCCCTTACAGGAGAGGCACTTGAGGACGTTGTGGAAGGAGCCGCCGGCGGTGCCGAAGGCCCAGAGGCCGGTGCAGAGCGTGAGGATGAGGATGGGCCCCAGGCTGGCCTCATACCAGGGGTTCAGGAAGGTCTGGGGGATGCAGAGAGACAGGTCACATCCCCCACCAGCTCCCCCAGCCCCCCCAAACAGCCACGGCAGGGAATGGGGTGCCAGGCCCTGCACAAACCCAGCCTGGACCCTGCTGAGCCGCATCCCCCTCCTCTGCACCCCAGCAGATCGTCCCCCGTGTGTGCCCCCAAATCCTGCCCCAACGTCCTCCCCCACCAGGGGTTGGGGCTGCTCAGGGGGGTGTAACTCACCCCGCAGCCCCAGCGGGGAGTGAGGGGGTCCCCGGTGCCCCCTCCAGAGGACTCACCAGCCCCGAGACGAGCAGGTGGCCGCCCACCACCAGCCCCAGGCCCCCGGCGCGGCGCCGCTCGCAGGCGTCGAAGAAGATGACGCCCCAGAAGGTGTGGAGCAGCACCAGGGCCATGGTGAGGAAGGCTGCGGGGAGAACCACGGTGCCTCAGACCCACAGCCTTCCTCCTCCTCCTCCTCCTCCTCCTCCTCCTCCTGACCCCCCGGGCTCACCAGAGGTGATGAAGTAGTACGGGGAGTCCCCGTGGATCCCCACCGTGCCCGGCCCCGCCGACTCCACCAGGATGTTGATGACGGAGAAGACGCCGCTGATGATGCCAAAGGAGAGCCCAGACACTGCGTGGGGAGCCGGGGGTCAGGAGAGCCCCCCCCTCTCCCCGTGCCCTCCACAGCCCCCGGGCTGGGAGAGCCGGGACAGCCGCGTCAGCTCCGCCCCGGAGCCCGCGGGGCCGCTCACCGTAGGCCATCTGCCGCAGGGAGATCGGGGACCGCCCATCCTCGCTCAGCATCGCCAGCCCCTCATCCGCCTTCCTGCCCCGCCGGGAGACAGCCTGAGCCCCAATCCCGCGGGGCAGGGAGAGCAAACACCGCCCCTCCCCGCAAACAGACCCCGCGGGGCTCCCCCGCACCCTCGGGGACCCCCGGGAGGGCTCTCACTTGAGCATTTTGAAGCAGGCGAAGCGGCACAGCTCCTGCAGCAGGACGGCGCCGGCGGCCCCGAGCAGCAGCAGCAGCGCCGCGTCCTCCCGCCCGCTCAGCCGCACCCACACGGCCCAGAGCAGCGAGGCGGCGAGCAGCGACAGCAGCCACAGAAACGCCCTGGGGGAGGCGGAGGGGGGGACAGGGGACACGGACACCGGCATCAGGCGGGGCTGCCCCCGGTACGGCCGGGCTGGGACATCCCCCCCTCAGCTGCAGGGAAATGAGCCCCGAGCGCTCCCTGAGCCCCCCGAGCTGCCTCCTCGCCCTCAGCGCTCCCTCACAGCCCCCCCTCAGCCGCCAGAACCCGTGTCCCCCGGTGTCCCCTCAGCATCCCCACAACGGCCCTCGAGGATGCTCAGAACCCCCCCCAAGGCCCCCCATACCCCCTCTGCGGCCCCCCCCAGGCCCCGCTCGGCCCCCCGCGCTCACCCCGCCACCAGCACGATGACCCGCAGCGGCTCGGCCGCCACCGTGAGCAGCAGCAGCGCGGCCGCGGGGCCGAAGGCGATGGCGGCGCACCCGACGAACACGGCGGCGCCCATGGCGGCCGCGCCGCGGCGCCCCCTGCCGGCCCGGAGGACTCGC
>NW_020957125.1:71015-78763 GCF_003031625.1 Empidonax traillii | reverse complement strand
CCCGCTCGGCCCCCCGCGCTCACCCCGCCACCAGCACGATGACCCGCAGCGGCTCGGCCGCCACCGTGAGCAGCAGCAGCGCGGCCGCGGGGCCGAAGGCGATGGCGGCGCACCCGACGAACACGGCGGCGCCCATGGCGGCCGCGCCGCGGCGCCCCCTGCCGGCCCGGAGGACTCGCACTCAAGGTAGCAAAGCTGGCCTGCAGGACGCGGGCACAGCGCCCCCTGCCGGCCCGGAGGCCGCGTGCGACAGGGGTGGGGGGGTAGGACCAGTCCCTGGGGACTGGGGACACTGGGGACACTCGGGACACTGGGGACTGGGGACACTGGGGACACTGGGGACACTCGGGACTGGGGACACTGGGGACACTGGGGACACTCGGGACAGGGGACACTGGGAAAAGGGGGCACTGGGGAAAGGGGACACTGGGGACAGGGGCTGCGCTGGGAGACACCTGACACAGCCTGTGCTCAGCATCACCCCTTGGCAGTGTCACCTGACCCCAGGGTCGCCCATCCTCAAGGGGTCACCTCTCCCCAGCGTCACCTGCCCCCAGTGTCATCCATCCCCAGCACTATTCTATTCTATTCTATTCTATTCTATTCTATTCTATTCTATTCTATTCTATTCTATTCTATTCTATTCTATTCTATTCTATTCTATTCTATTCTAATTCTATTCTAATTCTATTCTATTCTAATTCTAATTCTATTCCATTCCACTCCATTCCACTTCATTCCATTCTATTCCAATTCCACTCCACACTATCCTATCCTCAAGGAATTCCTGTCTAAACCAGCCTTTTTCTCTATTCCAGGTCCCTCACGTCTCCCATTCCGACTCCACGCACACACACACACACAAACATACACAGCACTGTTTACAGAGGAGCTGGGAAGGGCAGGAAAACTTTATTTAGACTAAAAAATCCCCTCGAGGGGGGTTTAGGGGGGGTGAGAACAGCCCGGCCCCAGAGCCCCTCCGTGCCCCCCCCCCACACACGGGATGGGTAGCTCACCCCACCCACCTCCGAGCCACCAGTGCCACGAGGGGTCGGGTTTTGGGGGTTTCCTTCATCCATCTCCTGCAGGGAAGACTCCAAACAATGCCAGGCGCTTCCTGAGGGATCCTGCGGATGCCACCCCCTGGGCACGGGGCATTGTTCAGGGCAGAGCCGGAGCCACCACCGCCCGCCGCAGATTAATTTCCCTTCTGCTTTCGCTTCCGCCTATTAAAGCTGGGAAATGACACAGCTCTGACTTCATCCCACCTTCCTCCCCGCAGTGAAACCCCTGGAGCTTTCCGGGGGTGTCCAGGACCCAGCGTGCGGGACGCCCAGAGCATCCCCGGGGTGCAGCTCTCTGGGCACAGCCAGGACCAGCAGCCTCTTTCTTCCTTATTTTTCCCTCCTTTTCCTTCATTTTTCCCTCCTCTTCCTTCTTTTTTCCCTCCTTTTCCTGCCTTTTCCCCTCCTTTTGGAGTTCTCCCCCAGGGAAAGGCATCGCTCCCTCGCTGCTCCATCGCTGTGGCACCTTTTACTGCTGGATTTTGGCACAAAAGCTTTGATAATAATAATAATAAAAATAAAAAGGCAATAAAGTAGACTGAGCCAAACAGGGATTTGGGGAATAGGAAGCTGGGTTTTGGGATGGGAGGTGGAAAAGCTGTTGGGTTGGCTGAGATGGGTTCGCTCTGTGTTGCCACACGTGAAAAACGGGTAAGAAGAAAAAGGTAAAAAGGTAAAAAAAACCCCAACAATGATGACCAAAAATAGAGTATTTTCCTTTTCCAGACAGAAACACAATTCCAGACACACACCTGGGACCTGCAGGATGCAGCTGGGATGTGCCAGCTGGTCCCAGCAAGGGGAGAGCGGCCGTTTCCCGCTTTCACCACCTCATGGTACATTTTATGCAGGTCCCCTCGTGGATTTTATCACACTTTATCCAGGTCCCCCGGTGGATTCTCCAAGTTTTCCCGGTTTTTGCAAGCCTTACGTGATCACACCCAGCCCTGAGGAGCCGTTCCCAGTGCTGAGCCAGCAGATTCCACTGAACTCTGACTCGAAGCTCCCACGCCGAGAGGTTTGTCCATCCAACCCCATCCACTCACCCATCCCTGTCCTCATGGACCTTCCTAACCCTTCCCTCCCCATCCCTTTAATCCCAGGATTTTTTAACCCTTCCCTGCCCCCCCAGCAGCTCCAGCCCCGGTGGGATTCATCCCAACAAGGTCAGATTTCTGCTTGGGTTGGGATTTTTGAGATCTGATGTTATTTTTGTGGGTTGAGAGGAGGGTTTGGAGAGATTCACTTCCTGCTCAACATTCTTTGGCACTTAACCCTTCGTTGAGCATCTCCCAACGGACGGGAGAAGCCCCTTTGGCAAAGCAGGGAGAGCCCTGGGACATTGGGAATAGGTCCCTCCCAACCCAAACCATCCCATGATTCTGTGACTCCTCCTGTACTATCCGAGACTCATCCTGCTCTTTGCCGATTTTCTGACCTCCATGTCTGAGAGTGGCCAAAATACTGGTTTTACACCACCTGATTCATCTCTGTCTCCTTCACTTCCCCTTTTCCTTCCCCCCTGAGCTCCTCACCAGCTGCCCCGCAGGTCCCGCCGGCTCCTCGTGGAGCACCTCGCTATCGGCTTCTCCCCACAAAGCAGAAGGGCTGGATCCTGTTTTCCTCCCTGTTTCTCCTCCAAGAAATCTTCTTCCTATTTTGCTTCCACATTCAGAGAAGGAGGAGAACCAGCAGCTGATCCAAGACGGACCAAGGAGCTGATCGGGAACGCCGCGCACGGCTCTGGAATCCCCCCGGCCCAGGGTGTTTTTATCCACTGCAAAATAAAGACACGACCGCTCGTGTTTCTTCTTCATGACCAAGAAACTGAGGCACGGGAAGGGGAAAGCCAAGACCATTAAAAAAAAAAAATCCCCCAAGATTTTACGGGAAGTCAGGACTGACACTGCCTCCCAGCCGGCGTCCCTGCCTTCGCCTCTCTCTCCCTCCCAGAAGGACTCGCTATTTATAGCTCTGCTCCGCTCCGTTAGAACATAATCAAAACCATCCTCCCTCCATCCCGGAGTTCATCCAGCGGCACTGACCCTCCCCCAGGGGGGAAAAGGCTTCCCAAGATCTGCGGCTCAGCCTGTGCCTCAGAAGCTCTGCCCGTGCCCGAGCGGCGTGGTGGGCACCGTGCGGGACCCGCTCCCGCCCGGCCTCGAGTGCCGGCCACGACCCGGGCGCTGCTCGGAGCTCCCAAGGACATCGAACCGCTCAGCCCAGCCCTCTCCCCCCCCTCCCCGAGTCATTTCCTGCCTCCGTGGGGACGGCTCGAGAAAGTCCCGCGGAGCAGCGGACGACGCCCAAGGCAGGAGGATGAACTTCTTCATCGCCGCGCTCCTGGTCCTGCATTTCCTCCCAGGTAAACCCGCTCCCCGGGCTCCGCCGGCCTTCTCCGGGGGCACGCGGGTTTTATCTCGCCGCTCTGATGATTCCCACGCTCCTGGGATGCTGCGGGGCGCCTGGGGCGGGGAGGGATCCGGGAGGCTGAGAGGTGCTGGCTTGGGGAAGAGGGGGCTGCGGGGCAGAAAGAAACGGGGGCAAAGCGCGCTGGGACTGCTGGAAGTTCTGTGAGATCCCCGCTCGGAGAACGGTGGGATAACGAATGTTTCCCACATGGAGCTCAAATCATTCGTAGATTCCAGCTGGGAGCTATTAGAGACACAGATACAGAGGGGAAAGAAATCCAGCAGGATTTCCTGCAGAATTAGGTGGGCAGCGTGGGGACGGGGGGAGAGCGGATGGGGGTGCCGAGGGAGGAAACCCCCACCTGGAGCTGCTTGGGGATGAGCACAACATTCCCACGCCTCCGGGAAGGTGGGATACGGAGCAGCACCGGCTGAGGAGCTGGAAACGACAGCTCTGCCACGCCAGGAGCCTTCAGCCTCCTCCTCCTCCTCCCCAAAGGTGAGGTGTTACAAGGGGGAGGATTCCCAGCTGGGAGTTTTATTGCTTTCCTTGCAGGATATTCTTCCTAGCGTGGCTCCGGCGCAAACACAGGAGCTGACTGGGGTTAAGAACTTCCTGGGAAAGCAGGGGCTAAGGTGCCCCAGAGCCAGAGCTCGTGCCACCGGAGCGTTTTCCGAGGATGAGCGTGGGAAGGAGCGGGGGTGGGAGGGCAGGTCCCAATTTCAGCTCGAATTTCCCCAAAAGCTCGGGATGGGGGCGGGCCGGGCCGAGGTGCTGACACAGCGAGGCTGAGCCGTGCCCCCCAATCCCACCCCGGCATCTGCAGTCAGTGTTTCCAGAGGATTCCCTAATGACAATTTCGGGATCTGGGCTTCTCGCTCAGCCACCGCCGGCTCTGAGAAAGTCAAGGATATGATGGGAAGCAGTGGAAGTTTGGAGTGGGAGCTGGAGCTCCAGCCAGTCCAAGGGCATCATTCCTGCAGTCAGTTGTATAACTTGTAGTAATAATTATGACTATAAATGAGTACCAAACTATAAAAAAATCATATTATTCCATGAGTATCTTCTATGCTCCTGAGTATCTTATCTTGGTGTTGGAGTCCGTGAGAAGGAGAATATCAGCATTCCCAATTAATTTGCTTTATAAGATCCCGACAGAGCGAGACAACACACCAAACCCCATGTCTGGAAAAGGGAACGAGCCTCCTGCTCCAGCTGTGACAGCGCCACACGGGTCAGAGTCTATTTCTGGTGGCTCAGCCCCGGGGAAAGAGGAGGCTCCGCTCCGAGCCCTGGGCAGCTCCCCAGCCAAGGGGGCACTGCAGCAGCTGGGATGCAGGATCAGCAGCTCACCCCACAGGCAGATCCATCCCAGCACGGCCCTGGCTCCGGCTCCGGCTCCGGCTCCGTCCCCAGCGCTGCATCTCCCGGTGCCGACGATGATCCGCGCGTTGTCTGTTCGCTTTCAGGGAATGCGGAGGTAGAGGAAGACGAGGAGGAGATCACGCAGTTCTTGTTCGACTACGCAGCTCGTTACAGTGAGAGAAGCAGCTTTTAAGGCATTTTCACCACTTCCTGGGAGCCAGCTGGGACGAGCGGGGCTGGGAAGGCCGTGGGAGCCCCCCATTCCAGCAGGGAGATGAGGCTTTGCCTGTGGAAAGGCACCGAGAAGCCACTGAATGGAGCCCTCAGTTAACTTCATGGAATCATGGAATGGTTTGGGTGGGAGGGGTCCTCAAAGATCCACCCTCAAAGTCCCAGCTGTGGGCAGGGACACCTTCCTCGAGCCCAGGTTGCTCCAAGCCCCGTCCAGCCCGGCCTGGAGCCCTGCCAGGGATTTATCCCAGCTATCCAGAGGAATCCGAGTGACACCGGTGTTCAGAGGGGGGAAAGCCACGCCAGAACAGCCCCTGCTGCGGGGGTGGGACTCGTGTCACCCCACATGGGACAGGGCAGAGTGTCCCCAACCCCCTCCTCACCCAGAGCCGTTCCCATTCCAGGTGATTACCTCTATTCCACGGGAGATTATTACTACGACAACACCACGGGGATGCCCACCCCCTACACCTTCGAGATGGATTCCTACGAGGTGAGTTGGGTTCCTCTTGGTCTCCACCCCCACCAAAAGGGGCTTCCTCGCCCAAACCGCTGCCAGAAGGAGAAAGAAATGGGTTAAAACCCATCCCAGGTTCTCTCTTTTCCTCCACCCCCAGACGAACACCATGGGGGACTGGGGGCAGTGGTTTCCACAGGAGGATGCCACCATCCAGATTTCAGGGCTGCCAGACACGGATGCTCCAGAGGATTCCAGGAATGCCGAGAACAGTCAGGTACTCGTCAGGACACTGGCTCTGCCACGGGCTTTTAGCACATCCAAACACAGGGCTTTCTGACTGATTTATTCTCCTTGGCTCCACAGGATTTCAGGGAGTCAGCGGGATCACCCCTCCAGTGCCACCTCCCCCTGGTCACCCTCCTCAGCCTCCGGGGTCTCCTGCTATGACCCCCCCTCCACGCCCCTCCTCCCAAGGTATTCCGGGATTTCAACACAAAGTGTGTCCTCCTGCCCTGGAAAATCCAATTCTTTCTGAAGCAGCAACTTTCCAAAACAATGGAAAGATAACAAACCCCTCCGGGCATCCGGCTGCGACACCAGGGGACCCCCCCCATCCCCAGCAGCTCCAGTGGCCACTGCTGACCCATGACCCGGTGACCTCCTGGCTTTCAAGGGGAGATTCCACGGGGCGAGCACCCCTTTGGCCCACACTGGGCCTCAGCCCCAGGCACCTCCTGCTGCTCATCCACCCAAACCCTCGTTCCGTAAAATCCTGGAATGGTTCGGGTCAGGATGAACCTCGAAGGCCACCCCATCCCACCCCGTGCCAGGGGCAGGGACACCTCCCACCACCCCATCCCACCCCGTGCCAGGGGCAGGGACATCTCCCACCACCCCAAGGTTGCTCCAAGACCCGTCCCACCTGTCCCACCTTTCCCCCCACAGTGTCCCCCATCCCGCCCCACACAGGGCCATGAATGTCCTCACCTTGTCCCCTGGTTCCAGACGCAGCAGCTGGGATGGAGATCAGAGCTCCACCAGGTGTTGGCAGCCACAGATGACATCCTCCCCCCACGAGGCGCCGCCTCCGCTCCGGAACCGCCGCCGCTTTCCCAAAGGTTCCAACGGGGGGGACTCGCGGCCAGGGTGCAAACTTGGAGAGTTTTGTAATGCCTCAGTCCCTTCCTATTTCCTCTGATTCTGTTGTAAATAGGAGCCCCTGCCAATAAAACCCCCAACAACCGGCGCGTGGTCCATCGTGGTAAATAAACCCGTAACCGCCACCAGAACAGGAACAACAAACACCGACGACCCGCGCGGCTTGGCCCGTCAGAAGGATCTTCTTGAGCCTCCACGCCCAGCCAGGGGCTCCAGCTGGCAGAAAATCCCAGATTTTCCATTATGGGACTCACACACACACCAAGAGCGAGCAAACCCCCGGGATGGGGGAAAATGCGTTCGGGGTGTTATCAAAGCTCTTTTCCTTTGGAACCCCGGGCTCCCACCAGCGTCCTCTCCAGCGGTGCAGCCAGGAGCTCTCCCTCCCCCTGCCACCCTCCCAGCTGTCTCCAGAGTTCCTTTCCCAGATCTGCCCCTTTGTTCCTGCTCGGAGGGTTCCCCGGCCTGGAGCTCCATCAAACCCCCTGGATAAGCAGCTTTACCACAAAGAGGATCTTCCCTGCACTTGGGAGAACCTTTCCCGGGTATCTCCCGGCAGGAAGGGAGCAGAAGGCTCTCAGGGTCCCTCTCAGGGTGTTTCTGGGCAGCTCCTTGCCGAGCCCTCCAGGAGCCAAATCCCGCTCTCAGCACAACTCCCGCGATCCAGGCACGGTGTCCTGGGGGACCCGCAGCCCACAGGGCTGTTTTGGGGTTTCAGCCCCAAAACCCACCAGGGAAGGACACACAGACGGCCCAGGAAGAGCAATAAGGGAACGCCTCTGCTCCGACTCCCAACAAACTTTTCCAAATGCCTATTTTTCCCCTAAATGCCTGTTTTCCCCCCAACAACCTTTTCTTCCCCCCACTACAGCCCTTTTTCCCCCCTGAACTCCCAGTTTTCTCCCCACAAACTCTGTTTTTCCGCCTCAGCCTCCCTTTTTTTCCCCCAGCTCCCTATTTTTAACCCCTTCCCAAAACACCAGCCGAACTCCTTGGCTGCCTTCTCCTCCATCTGATCCTGAAACAGGAAATATTTTCTCTGCAGAACTTAAACA
>NW_020957125.1:62971-70895 GCF_003031625.1 Empidonax traillii | reverse complement strand
CAGCGACCCCCGCGGCCGCTCCCGGCCACCCTCCCTCGCCAGTGCGGAACCGCGGGAGGAGGGGGGGGGCGATGGAGATGAAGAAGCGCATCAACCTGGAGTTGCGGAACCGGGCCCCCGAGAAGGTGAGGGGCGGCGGGGCCGGCGGGGCGCGCTCCCCCTGCCCCTCGGGGCCGTCGCCGCCGCCTCGGGCCGTGCGGGCCCGGCGGCGCCGCCGAATCTGGGTCAGCCGTGGCGCAGGGCCCGGCGGGGCGCGGGCGGCGCTTCCGGCGCGGCCCCGGGACCCGCGGGCCGCCCGCGCTCCCCCCGCGCCTCCTCCCTCGGGGCGCCCCGAACTTCCCGGGGGGCGCGGCGGCCCCGGCTCCCCCCGCCGTTAATCCGCCGCTCCCGCCGGCCGCAGTAAACAGGTCACGGCGGCGGCCCCGGCCGCGGCCCGCCGCTCATCGCGGCGCCTTTAATTAGCGTTAATTACCGCCCTTTCCCGCGCCCGCCGCCCCGCGGGGTCCCCGTACCCCACCCGCGTTCCCCCCCTCTTCCCCCGCCGTGCTTCCAACTTCCCTTTTCTTCGGGGAAAAAAAAAAAAAAAAAAAAAGCCCGAAGCCCGTGGAAAAGCGGGAGCGCACGTGCTGCCTCCCGAGCATCGCTGCCCACCGGGGACATCAGTACCTGGCTCGCCCCACGAGTAAAGTCCGGCCTCGGCGCACGTGGGTTTTTCAGGGGGAGGAAAAGTTCCCGAAACTGTTGATTGAACTCGCCCGGCCGTGCTCCCGTGGAGTTTGTGGGTTGCAGGTACCCAGAGAGGCCTCCACTTGCTGCCAGCGTGCGGCTGCCGGGGGCGAAGCCGGGAAACCGCCCCTCTCTCCAGGCAGCTTTCCTTAAAACTCGGTGTTTTTGTGGAAAAAATAAAGTAATAGCGGGAAGCTGGCCCAGTGCTGCCCGGGGTCTGCAGCGCTCCCAAAATGTTGTTAATGAAAAGCTTGTGGGGAAAGGGAAGAGTCACCTTGTGCCTGTCCTTTATCGAGTGGATGTTCCACTCCAGGTAAAATAACTGAAAATTAATTGGCTGCTCCTTGTCACCGCTTCTCCAGGCACACGGCCTGTATTGATTATCAAGTGTCTTTGGCACGAGGAAATTATTTAATTGGGCTTAAATGACCTGCAGAACTCTCTGGGAAAATCATCCGGAGTCGGCAGGTTTGGGGTTCTGAGTGAGACTGGTTTGAGGGGTTTGAGTATGCACAGTTAAATGGGGAGCCTCGGGGATGAGTTGGTAGCTGGGGATGAGTTGGTAGCTGGCTGCGTGCACAGCAGCGCTGTGGGGAGCCGTTCCAGGGTCTATCGGGGGAGTTTTGGGGCCAGGGGGCAGTTTTTGCAGAGTTTGATACGTGCTCAAAGGAAAGCACTTTTAGATAAGTGGGTGTTGGTGATATTGGGGCACGAGTGTGCTGTGAATGTAAACCAAGCCCCAAAGCAGCAGCCCCTGCCCGTGTCGGGGCTCAGGTGAGTGGGGGGTTTGGTGCTGCGACACCCACACGGGTGGCCTGTTGGCAGGTGACGGAGTTGGTGCTCGATAACTGCCGGTCCAGCAACGGGGAGATCGAAGGGCTCAATGACTCCTTCAAGGAACTCCAGTTCCTCAGCATGGCCAACGTCGAGCTGACGTCGCTGGCCAAGCTGCCCACGCTGAGCAAGCTCAGGAAGGTGCGTATCTCCCGCCCGCCGGCGCTCCGGGAGGGCGGGTTGGACTTGTGTGGCGCTAACGGTGCTTTGTCTGCAAAATTTTGGGTTTTTATTTTCAAATATGAAGTTATTTTGGGTGTCTCCAGTCAATTGTGGCCAGCTGGGCTCGGTCGCCGGCTCTGGGGTGGTAAATGCTTGGCTGTGGACATGGTGAAGGTTGGCTGTGCCTCGCTGAGCTCTCTTGGGGAGAGCCCTGGGATTGCTGGCAGGGAGCTCCAGTCCTCATAACTTAAAACTGAGGTGCCCTAAACCCATGAGACTTCCAGGAGCATTTTATGATTCCCAGCTTGAAGGAACTTTTTGACAGACTTTGGTTTCTTGACTTGGGCGACTCTTCCAAAGTGGCTAAACGCTTAAAGGGAGAACGAACAACGATGAAGCAGCTGAATCTAAGGGTGAGAATCCAAGTGTTTAATTCCTCTTTTTCCTGTGCAATAGCTGGAGTTGAGCGACAACGTCATTTCTGGAGGCCTGGAGGTCCTGGCAGAGCGATGTCCAAATCTCACATATCTAAATCTAAGTGGCAACAAAATCAAAGATCTTGGCACTGTGGAAGCTCTTGTGAGTATGAGGTGGGAGGGGCTCGGGAGGTTTCACAAATAACTACTTCTTGTCAAGAATCCATTCGTATTTTTGGGAATGGGTTGGTACAAACATTTATCAGTCTCGTGGTCAGAGGAGGGAGATGCTGGTGGTGATCTGTTTTTCTGGATGATTGGGGTGTCTGCACACACAACCCAACCCCCAGGACGCGAGGGAGCCTGTGGGTTTGGGAGCTGGGGGGGTGGTTGTTCTGCACAGGCTTTGGGGGTTCAGCCACTGGCAGAACTTGGACTGAACTTCTGGGGAGAAAAACCCTGACTGGAAATGAGGGATGGGGACACAGTAAATTGTGTGACCGCACTGTACCTGGCAGCGCCGCGTGGGTGTGTCGAGGACAGGGGGGAAAAACCCTTTTTTTGTTCACTTCCAGCAAAATCTGAAGAACCTGAAGAGCCTTGACCTGTTCAACTGTGAGATTACGAACCTGGAGGACTACAGGGACAGCATCTTCGAGCTGCTGCAGCAGATCACGTACCTGGACGGGTTCGATCAGGAGGACAACGAGGCGCCCGACTCGGAGGATGACGATGACGGTAACTCCCCGGAGCAGTTGGGAGCAGGAATGATGGATACTCTGCTGGAGTAGAGCTCTCTCTGCAGTGCAGGGACATCCTGAGCACAGGAGGGGGGTTCTGCTCGTGTTCCTGAAGCGCCCAGTCCAGAGTGTGTTTGGTATTAACACACTGAGGCAGAGCAAAAGCTCTGTCAGAGGGTTTGAGTCCTGCAGGAGCTGCCTGGGATGAAGGGAATTGGCCTAAAGGTACTTTTAACAAAGGCACAAATGCTCTCTAAGTAAATTGTTGCCAGCAGTAAAGCCCTCTGTGCTGCTGAGTGATACAGAGCGAGGGGACGCGCTCTGTTTTCAATAAAAAAATTCGAATTTCACAGGGGTTTGTAGTGGCTTCGGCCTCGTGCTTCAGTGTAATGTGATTTTTGGTTCCAAAAGCACACCAGAAAATTTCCTTTTGGTCTCATCTTGGTTGCAGTCCTTAAGGAGCTGCAGGTGTAGCATTTCCCAGGCAGCAGGTAACAGAGGTGTGCACTATGCTAAGCTGGTTTTGCCTTAAAATATTTTAGAGTTGGGTTCTGTAGTGAAGCCCCTTTCTCTGGTAGGAGTTTGTGTTTGTAGCTGCTTCAGGTGTCGAATTTTGCCTGAAGCTTGAGATGGAAAAACAGTGGGAGCCTTTCTTAGAGGAAAAATGGCAAAGATGAACTCTGTTCCAATCGTGGTTGGTTCCCACGTGTGGCCTGCATTTAGGGGAAAAAAAACAAAAGTAAAAATCCCCAGATCCTTCTGGGAAAAAAGCTGTTAGAGCCAGCTCACCCTGGTGTGTTCAGAGAGGAGTGAATGGCCTGTGTGTGTGTCCTTCACTGCAGAAGGGGATGAAGATGACGATGATGATGAGAACGAAGCTGGGCCTCCAGGAGAATATGAAGAGGAAGACGATGAAGATGATGGAGCTTCAGATCTGGGGGAAGGTGAAGAGGAGGAGGAAGTTGGTCTTTCTTACCTGATGAAAGAAGAGATTCAGGTACAGTTGGTAAATTCTGCCAAATGCAGGAAGGGAAGCTCCTGTGGGGTTCTGTGGATACAGAAAACAGTTCCAGTCCAGTTCCAGGGTGTGGAAAAGAGCTGCCTTTTACAAGGGGATGGGCAGAGTCTTGTGGAAACTTGGTGAGAGTTTGTTCCTGTCAGGCAGTGGGTTCAGTTCCCATATTCCAAGGGCAGATGTTGGGTGGGCTGTTTCCCCATCTTGACTTGTCACGCTCCCCTGTTTGTCAACTTCCACCGAGCAGAGGGATACAAAAACAAACCCTGAGTTTGCTGAATTCTCTGGAACTGATGGTTTACATTTCTCAGCTTAAAACAAGACAGAAAAGCCAAGACAACAACTTACTCGTTTTCACAATAACTTGGGAAGATAATGTTGTGCTTTGTCCTACAAAGGAAGTCCAAAGCCATCAGCATCTCTCTCTCCCGGTTGTCAATAAGTTCTGAGCTGGTGCGACGTAGTGAGCAGTGGGGGAAGAGCAAAGAAATGAGACTCTGGGGCCAGCTGCTGCCCCAGCAGGATTTCTGCCTGGGATCAGTGTGGAAGGAAGGCTTCAATAAACAGCTACTGTAAAAAACGTTTCCTAATTTTTGTACAGGATGAAGAGGACGATGACGACTACGTTGAAGGAGGCGATGAGGAGGAAGAAGGTAAGTGCTGAAGTTGTAAATGGGACAGTCAGTCCTTTATAATTCTATACCTTTTGTGGGTTTGGGACGTGCAGATTAACACAGAAATAAAAAGTAAAATAAAAGTGAGGCAGAAACATCAATTTTCCAAAAGGGAAGACGCTGCATCTCCTGCTGCTCCGAGGTGCAGTGTGTGATCCCGTGTGGAGAACGGGCTGGGGCTGCTCTGGGGCATTTGCCAGAGCACCAAGTTCTGCTTGAAACAAGTGGGTTACTGGAGTGTTCTTTAATAATTCTTATAAAAACTTCCACGTCTGTGTGAAGACAAGTCCCAGGATTTCTCCCCAGCTGAGCCCTCATCTGCTCCATGCACTGGGCTCAGCGGAGCAGGTTTGGGAGCTGGACCTTCCCCTTGCAAAAACGGGAATTTTGGAGGAGCAGCAGCGTGAAATCTTCACTCTGTGCAAATACAGCCCTGGGGTCGGCATGGGCCGTGGGGCAGGGAATGGCTCCTGGGGAATTCCTGGACTGGAAGGGGCAGGATTGCACTGCGGGCTCCCACCACCAGAGCGCACAGCACGCCACCCAAATCCGGCCTTTTCCTGTGGAAAAGCTCCAGGACATTGTGTGGAATCCTGGTCTGTCCCTGGGGGACAGGAGGGAGCACGTCCCACCTGGTACCTGCAGGAACTGCTGGGCTGGGCAGGGGGTTGGGGCAGCTCTAAAGAGGGAGCCTTGGGAATGCCCTGCTCCCCTTGGGAATGCCCTGCTCCCCTTGGGAATGCCCTGCTCCCCTTGGGAATGTCCTGCTCCACTTGGAATGGGGATACCCCGCTCCCGTCCCCTGCAGGGGGGTGCTGTGGGAGCAGAGCTGACAGGCTGCCTGCATCCATCCCTCTTCCCTTAGCAGAGGGCGTCCGAGGGGAGAAGAGGAAACGAGAGCCCGAGGACGAAGGCGAGGAAGAGGAGGATTAATCCGCAGGACCAGCCTCTCCAGTTACGGAAGACGCAATAGTGATTATGCAGCTCTGTATGTCCATGTACCATAGGTGTCCCGACAGAAATCCTATGTTAACTTTTTATAGCAGAAGTGTGGTTTTACTATTCCTGCCCCTTTTATCATTCCAGATAAGCTCTGATAGCCCGTAGGAACCTTCTGTAGAGAACAATTTTCAGTCCTATAATCACTGAAGCCATTGGCAAATTCCCCCCCCCACTCCTCCTCCTCCCCACCAGACTTTTTCTTTGGAGCTCTTTAATTTCGTACAAACTTGCTGTGTTGGTCATCGTTAGCCCCGAGTCCAACCCCCCCCTTGCCCCATGGGTTTAATATTGGGAACTTCCTTCAGGATTTTAAAGTTTTTATGCTTAAAAAGATAAATTGAACAACGCTCTGTGGCAAATTTCACAGTCTCTTAAATCAGTTGATGCTGAGTTTTCCAGGGATTCCACTGGAAACCCCCAACTAGATGACACCCGTGTTTCAGGTTTTTACAAAGTGTCTCCCGTGATATTTTTTAAGGCTTCTCTCCAATTTGGGTGTTCCAGGGTGAAGCCTCAGCGGGTTTCAGAAGATCTTTTTGTTTTCCTGCTTGCTCCGATGCTCAGTGTTTGGGGTATTCGCTAGATTCCTTCAGGGGTGTATTTTGGCAAACAGAAAGAGTTGTGTTCCATACAGGGTTGCAACCCATAAATTTTTCTCTCCCAAACCCATTGTCACTGCAAGTATTAACAAAGCAATTAATGTGTAGTTTTAACCCATTTCGCTAGAAATCTTTGTTAAACCTTCACTCACTTCGCTCTCGCATTGTCATTGTGGGAATTCTGCACCAATCATGGCTATAAAATGTGTAAAATAGATGAAATATGCATTTCTGATGCAGAAGTGAACGGGTAACTCCTCCAAGCGCGTTGTTTTCCAACCCCTTTTCCCCCCCCCCAGCTTTTCTAGAACCGTTGAAGGGAAGGATGAACCCAAGCTGGTCCTTCTCTGCACGTCACCTCTCAGACTGTAAATCTGGCCGAAGGCGAAACGCTCAGTTCAACGTGTGACAGTCAGGAATATTCGGGGGTTTATCTCGAGGTGCAGGGGATGTGCAGAGAAGCTTTTCCCAGCAGCCTTTAATGATTCCCAACAGTTCTGCCCCGATTGTACCACCTTTCCTGTCGGAAACAAGCCCCGACTTCCAGCGTTCCCCCTTCCGCCGCGGTCTGGGTTTCACGCAGCGCAGTCGTGGTTTCACGCCGACTGACGCCTCACGTAGGTCCTGAACCAAATATCACACACAGCTTTATTCCAGAGACTTATTTTTGTATCTGTCCTGGCTGCCGAGAGCTGCCGGAAACTGGGGAGAGCCCGCGGGTAGGAAGAG
Organism: Empidonax traillii; assembly: GCF_003031625.1. NCBI lineage: Eukaryota > Metazoa > Chordata > Aves > Passeriformes > Tyrannidae > Empidonax > Empidonax traillii. The sequence continues at coordinate 63,998 of NW_020957125.1, read as the reverse complement.
GGAGATCCCTGGGCCTGAGTCAGTCCCCATCGCCCGGTTCCCTGTGGATGTTCCGTAGGAATTGCCCACAGTAGTTCGATGTGACCTCCGGCTCTTCAGTGGAGTGCAGATCGTGCAGGGTTGAAGTTCTGCAAAGCCCCGTTCCCTCTGCGTGTGGTTTTTTCCCCCCCAACTAGAGCCTTAACTCCGGGTTTCTCCTGTAGCTGTGCAGTGGCCTCGGAGCGGAGTCAGGCGGGCGGTGGCACACTCGGGAACAGCTGACTCCTTGGGCTTTGTGTTTTTTTTAAGGAATATCTCCAAAAACGCTGGAAAAGTCATGGTGAAACTTCCTTTGCGGCCACAACCGAGTCCTGTGTTTGTGATGAGTCCTGGGTGGGTCATTGCACAGTCCATCATGTCCTGGGGGCTCTGGGCGAGGCACTCGCTCCACGCTCAGCTTTGAGAGAAAAGGTGTTTCCCCATCCTTTTGCTTATTGTTTTTAGATTGAAACCTGTTATTTATAAGTGTTGTCCGTTACAGCACCTCCCTGTCAGGGCTTTCCTTAACTCTCTGTTACCGATGCAGATAAAATTAGTTTTAAATTGAGAAGAAAAAGAGTCTATTTTGGTGGATTAAAACGATGCGGGCAGCGGGCTCGTTTGGGTGGGCGAGTCCCGCTGCCGAGACCAGACCGACTGAGCTCCGAGGGGTGACAGCCCTTCCCCAGGCCACACTTCCCCAACAGCCACAGCCCCCACGTGGAACCCGAGCCCCTCACGGTCCCAGCTCCCGCTAATCTGTCGGTCCCGGTGTCACCGTCCCCGGTCCCGCGCCCTGCGCTCGGCATGCAGCAACAGCGTTTTTTAACGAGGAATTCAGAGCCTCCGGATAACTTTTGAAACTTTTTTGCTTGGTGGGTGGTCTTTTCATGCAAATACGTCAGGGTGGGTTTTATATTTTGTAGAGGTTTTGTCCTATTTTAATGCTCTTTGTATGGCAGTCTGTATATAGTGTGGTTCGGTTCCTTCTCCGACTCTTTCCTGAAAC
>NW_020957125.1:56798-60255 GCF_003031625.1 Empidonax traillii | reverse complement strand
CCCCCCCCCCCCCCTTCCCTCAGGCCCCTCATGGCGGCCGTGAGGGGGAAACTGCCCCCGAGGGCCCCATTTCCACCCCAAAACACCCTCTGCCCTCGCCCCAAGGGCCTCCTTTCCACCCCTTGGATTCTTCCTTTCCCCTTGGATTTTGTGAGCTTTGTGCCGCTGGCGGAACAAAAACGCGGTTCTGAGTACAAATAGGAAAAGAAAAAGCCCAAACACTGAAAATCCGAAAACACAAGGCCTGATCCCAAAGTGGTTTTCAGGGTCATGGGTGAGGAAGGGCAGGTTCAGCTGGGCTTTTGGTATAAATGCCCTTGGTGAAAATAGGGAGTAATTCATCGTGGAATTCCTCATGTTCTGCAGTTCAAGCCCTGAAGCAAGAGGAGTCTAAAGCATGGGTTTTCAGCCAGCTTTTGCTGCAGTGTATTTCCTAATATCCCCCAAATTGCCCTGCTTTCCCAGGGAAATGTGGCACGTGCAGGCTACCAGGCAAATCTTCCTTTTTCTCACCTCCATCCCTACAGCAGCCATTGCCCAATTCCGGGTTAATTCAACCCAGCCACAGTCCCGAAGGGATTTGGGTTGATTTTTGTGACCCCCGCTAAGTCAGGGGAGTGACGGTCCAGGGCTCCCACAGGTCAGACTTTCACAAAAGGGGTTTTTTTGTGTGTTAAAATATTGACCAAAAACTACTAGAACTATCCTTTGCCATTCTCACATATTCCGTGATGATGAGTTAGCCTTCTCCCCTCGCTTTATTCCCCCTCAAATGAAATTAATTTAAAAAAAACTGTTGGAGTCGGAGTTTGATTTCCTGGGGAACACTCTTCTGGCTTTAAACTTTAAAATTACAGTTCTTAGTGTGCTTCGGTTTCTGCTTTCAGTGTGTCTCATATAAAAAATAATAAAAAAAAATCCCCAAAAATAGCCAAGGAAAGCCTTTCCTCCTTCTTCAGATTTAACTGGCACAAATGAGGGAGAATCCAAAAATAAGTGTTCAGCCACAGCAGCAAAACAGCAGAAAACCGCAGGACACATTAAAGCTGGGAACTCCTGGCACTGAGGGAAAGGATTGTGTTCTAGGAAAAAAATGACCCCAGAGTTCGAGTTCGTGTCGGAAAAGGAGCAGGTCTGTCCTGTAGGAGCGAAACAAGCTCATATGGGGTGTTTGAGGGCCATTCCCTTCTGGAGTAGAGTTAATTCAACTAAAAGAATCCTCGTGATGACCGAGGAGCAGCCAGCCAGGGCTGATTTCTCCTGGCCTTTTGTGGAGCCACATCCTTGTCCCTGGGGATGTGCCTGCCCTGGGAATGTGGGGGACACGCAGGAATCACGTTTAATTAGGAATGTGAGGCTGGATCCTAACGTGTCTCCGCAGCAAGTGCCTTCCCAAATCCATTTCAGAATCACATTTGTGTCTCTCGGCTCCGTCACCGCGATGACTCATAATTATTCTGCATAAAAGTGGTGTTTCTTCTACGCTCCGTGTTTCCAGTCAGCTCCCCTGTCACAGCAAAAACTTATTGGTACAGACAGGAGTGACTCGGGTAATTTGCGTTTCTGAAAAGCGAGAACATCATTGTCTTCAGCCTGTCCTTTCATCAGCGTCACCGCTGGAGGATCCACACCGCAAAGCCGTGGGATCAGCCTTGCAAATTCAAGTCTTGCCCTATTTTGTGCAGGGAGTTATGGATGCGTTTAAGAACGTAACTGAGCTCTGACTTTTCAATGCCCAATATTGGGGTTGTTACACCTCCCCTGCGCACCCATCCCGTTCCCCCACTGCAGCTGGTGTGGCTCTGAACCCTGCTGGTGTGAAATGCTGGGTTGGTTTGGGGTGTGCTTTGAGGCACAGACTCGTGGGGATGAGAATGTTTTCTCTGGTGCTCTGCTGAGGGGTATCTCCATCTCAGTCGGTGTGCAGCACCGGGGGTGGAGGGCTGATTGTTGGTGAAATCTCCTCCGTTAACATCTTGCTCAAATTAAAGGGGTTTTCCCCAAGAGAACCCCTCATTTCCCTCAGCCATCCAGAGTTCCTCCTCATTCACATCCCTGCGCAGACCCTTCGTTCCTCTGCAAGCACCAGGAGGGATGGCAGGAGGAATTATTGTTATATTAATATCCCTCTCTACTTCTTGAGTTTCTGGGGTCGCTGGAGGCTTCAGGTGCTGCAGAACTTCTGCAGGAAGGTCGAGCATTCTCACCGCAGAGAGCCAAAAAAGTATTTTCCCGTTAATTTTCCTGGAGAGCTCCCGACGGCTGTTCCCTGAGCGTTCCCTCCCGATCCTCCCGATCCTGCGGGAGCTCCGGACCGGGCAGAACGAGCACTAGAGGGCACAGCGCGACCAGCGACGGGCTCGGGCTTTGGAGAGGGGAGAGAAACAGCCCGGGTGATGCCAGAGCTGCCTTCCACCTGTGAGAGCCCAGGGCGCTCCTGGAAACGGCACTTTTCGGAGGGCTCTGGACTCGTTCGCTGCACTCACTCATTCAAGGATGAAAATGCAGCGGAGGATCGGAGATATCCCGAGATATCGGAAGGGACTCTTGCCCGGAGTGGCTGTGGACTCCACGTCCCTGGAGATGTCCAAGGCCGGGTTGGAGAGGGCTTGGAGCAACCTGGGATAGTGGAAGGAGTCCCTGCCCGTGGCAGGGGATGGCACTGGATGGGCTTTAATGTCCCTGCCAAGCCCACCCATTCCATTATTCCACGGCAAACACGCCGTGGATCTGTCTGATGAGGCAAAATGCAGATTCCTCAGGAGGGAGTTGCTGTTTTGAAGGATGCAGGCAGCCCTGGGCTGGGGTGATTCCAGACAGCTCGAAGAGCAGCTCCTTTAACAATTTTCTGCAAAAGCCCCCTCAGAGCCCCAGGAGGGGACGAACCCCGGCCTGGTGGGGATGATGGTTCTGTGAGCACTGGGACAGGCAGGATTCTGGAGGCTGAGCGTGCCTGCTGTACCCACCTGGTCCCTGAGAGACAGATGGATCTCTGGACCTGGGTGGGGAAGGAGAGCTGAGAGCAAGGGATGGAGAGCAGTGCCCAGGGCCCTCCTGAATCCTGTAAGTGCTCCCAGCTCCAGCCCGGCTGGGCTCTCCGGGGCTACTGCAGTTTGTGCTGCTCCAGGAAACGCTCCCTGGGTTTCTCCAGAGCAGCCTCCCCCTCCCTGCAGCCCAGTGTTCCTCCTCCCAGCCCACTTGCTGCTATATATAACCTCAGCACTGTCTACCTTTCTGCAGACAGAGCTGGGAGTCGTGCTTCCCAGAAGTTGGGAGATGGCACTCGGAGTCCTGTCGGCTCCTGGAGAGCCAGCTCTGAGCACCTGCTCCGGGCTGCTGGCTCTCTGGTCCCTTTCTAGGTCACAGGGTCACTTGGTTTGTGTCTGCTGGCAGGAAACAAAATGGTAAAGTTCGATAAACAAGAGCCCTGGCTCGTACCGGCTCATAAAAATAACGT
>NW_020957125.1:50971-55500 GCF_003031625.1 Empidonax traillii | reverse complement strand
GGCACTCGGAGTCCTGTCGGCTCCTGGAGAGCCAGCTCTGAGCACCTGCTCCGGGCTGCTGGCTCTCTGGTCCCTTTCTAGGTCACAGGGTCACTTGGTTTGTGTCTGCTGGCAGGAAACAAAATGGTAAAGTTCGATAAACAAGAGCCCTGGCTCGTACCGGCTCATAAAAATAACGTTTGGCCTCTGTGTGTCGTGTAGATCCTTTGGAAAACTGGTTTCTCTTTCCTCGAGTCAGATATTTTCCCTGCTGCCATCTGCTCCCTCCTGCCTTCCAGGGAAGAGTTCACCCACCAGCTCATCGGCGAGAGCAGAACGAGACAAACAGGGCTGAATTCTTGTCCCCTCGTGGGCTCATCTCCAGCCACTCCTGCCTGCATCTCCCCACCCCTCTGTCCCTCTGGCCTTGCTGGCCTCTGTTAACACCACACCTGACCTTTGCCTCACCTTCCTGTCGCCCACCTTTTTAACCACACCTTCTGCTCTGTTGTGGGTGTTTGTCAGCCAGGATCTGCCTCACAGGGCCGAAGAACCCTGACAGCAGGTCCAGGGGCTGTCCCCTGGGCACTCAGAGCAGTAGCAGGGTGCACTCCTTCTGGGGAGAGTGGCAAAGCAGAATTCCTGCCGGGATTTCAGCGCAAGGTGTTGCTTTTATTTGCAGTTTTTGTGTGAGTCATGAGTGAGAGAGCAGAAAAGAGCCTTTTGTCAGGGGGAGATGGCCGACCTGGAAGGAGTCCCGGTGTGGTCCCAGGCTCCCTCTGGAAGGACTGGACTCTCCAAACCAAGCGGGTGTACTCCAGCACCCTGAGGGGGGACACACAGACTGCAGAACACGGGCTGGAGTCCCCCACACCTCAGCAAACTGGAGCATGTGCTGGAGGGACAGTGTCATAGTTCTGATTGTAGCAAGGAATTTTGTCTTTCCTTTTCCCTTCCCCCCCGCTGTTAAGGAGCAATCAGATAACAAAGGAGTTGGCCTGAGACCTAAATGGCCAGACATTAATCTCCTGGCAACGAAGGGGGAGGGATTGGGAAAAAGGCCAGGGTGTGTGTATGGAAAGAGGTGGGGAGGAATTGGGGAAAGGCCAGGGTGTGTGTATGGAAAGAGGTGGGGAGGAATTGGGGAAAGGCCAGGGTGTGTGTATGGAAAGAGGTGGGGTTTGGGGGTTGGAGCTCAGCTCTGGAGCCGGAGGGGAGGCTGCAGCAAGCAGGAGAGACTGCCTGGTTTCTTCTTTTGTCTTTTCCTGTGGGAGAGGAGTTTTTGCTGCTGTCTCTCTGCGCAGTTGTTTGCTGGTTGCAGGCTTGGTTTTCACCGCGAGACCTTCACCACCTGAGTCGTGAGTTTTTCTTCCATTGGGAGAACTTTCTGTTTCCCTCCCCCTTCCCCCCTCCTCCATCACCACCCGGGACAACCAGGGATCCCACAGCGCCGCCCGGTGACGGGGGCTGGACATTGCAAGTTCCACTCCTCCAGTGATCCAACAGCGCCACCCGGTGACGGGGGCTGGACATTGCAAGTTCTGCATCTCCAGTGATCCAACAGCGCCACCCGGTGACTACTATAGGACATTACAAGCTCTGCACTTTTGATAACTCAACAGCGCCACCTGGTGAACGGTATAAGACATTGCAAGTTTTTACATCTCCAGTGACCCGACGGCGCCCCTTGCTGACTGTGGCTGGAACTGCACCAAAGGGCGCTAAAAATTGAACTATTTGATTTTCTTTTTTTGCCGGTTTTATCGGTTTTGTTCTTGAAGGGGATTATTGGTGGGTATAGGGGTATTGCTTGGTTGTTTTACTTGGTTTTTTTTTCTCGTGTTCCTGTTAATACGCACATACCTTTTAATAAAGGGCTGTTATTTTTTTTTCCCTTTTCCATAATTTGTTTTCCTTCAATCGGAGCCTCTTAATTTCGGATCTATAATTGCTAGAGAAGAAGGTTTGGGTCTTTTTCTCCTAATCCATCCTCAGCAAAAGACCCTTGTCTCAATTAAACTGGGACAGACAGAGCTGACACCACCTGCTCACACAACATGGGGACACTTGAGGGGACGCCCTTGAAAACCTAAAGAGATGCTGTCTCACCTCTCAGCGTTTCCTCTGACCACCCACTCACCCTTCCCATGACCCAAATTGTGCTGCCACAGCGTTCCTGAGCCGATTTGGGACCTCGGTTGTTCCTCAGTTCCAGAGACGTCACTGCCTGTGTTTTCAGACGCCTTAAAAACCAACTTCCCTTTTTTCACAGTGACAGCAAAACAGCTTTCTGTCCTTCCCTTACTGCTCAGCAGTTTGGGAATGTTCCACCACACAGAAGAGTCATCTGTGGGCTCAGGCCCCGGGATTTGGGCGCTCCTGAGCTGTGGAATGACAGGCTGGGAGCACGGCAGCGAATCCAGCACCTGCGGGGCGGGGAAGGGCGGTTGTTCAAAGGCTGCCTCTGCCAGGCCCTCGGGGCACGGTTTGGGATGAATCACCCTGTTCCACGTGCCCTTTCCCCATGCCAAGGGCAGGCATGAGATGGCTGAGCCCAAAATAGGAAGAGGCTGCTCCGCCCTGGTGCTTCCCGGCAGGTGAGCTGCACCTTCCCCTGGCAGCGTTCCCGCAGAGAGGGGGTGATGCCACGGGGCAGGAGGAGGCACGTTATTAATTATCTACGGCTGCAGGTGACAGGGAGGAAGCATCCCCCCAGTACAAAACATTCCCTGAGATCTTCCTGCTTCGTTTAGAGGGAAAATACAAACCAGAGGTGCCAGTTTAGCTCCGGAGAGGAGAAGGGAGGCTCCGAACGGCAGCAGAGCAGGTGCTCCGTGCCGGGTAGAGCGGTGAGGGTGCCAGGGAGGAGGGAGCGGGGTAAGCAGGATTGTGAACATATTTACAGCCATCTGGCAGCCTGAATCCTCCAAACAACGAGGCTGCCGGAGCGCTCGCTGAGCCGGGGAGGGCGAGGGAAGGAAGGGCTGGTTTGGGCAGAGGATCCTGAGGGATTCGTGCTTTCAACGCCTGCTTTTGGGAAATGTTTTATGTCACTTGTGAGATTGTTTGCGTTGCTGGGGATGGAGGGAAACGAGACCAGAAGGAAATGGAAGGGCCCCTCCTGCTGGAGTTTTCCTTCCAGGTTTTCTAGAAATCAAGGCATGGGAAAGGAACGATGCCTTGGGAAACCTTGGTTTCTTGGAAGGCGATTCCTTACCGGGGATAAGGAATGAAGCAGAAAAGCTGGATTCCTCCTGATCTATGCCTCTGACAGGGTGCTGCTGCTGTCTGAAGCCTTGCAGTTTCTAGTGGGAAATCTGCAAGGCATTTAGGAAAAAAATCCCAGGTTCTGGAACTCCACAGTTAACACAAGGTTGTGGTGCTTACTCAGAGTGGAAGAGGGAAAGTAAAGAACTGGTGTTTTTTAAGCACCAGTGTCAGGCTTTTATTAAGATGGGGCAGTCACAGCTTCTCTGGGCAACCTGTGCCAGTGCCTCCCTACCCTCACAGGGAAGAACTCCTTCCCAAAATCCCATCTAAACCTTCCCTCTCTCAGTTCAAAGCCGTTAATGACTCAGCCCATCTGTTGGGAGTCCTTTAAATAATGATGTCCACGTCTCCTCTGGGTCACTCCAGACGATGCCAGACCTTTGCTCACTGCCCAGTGTGAGCCTGAGAGCCACGGATTCCTCTGGCTCTGAATGGTTCCCTCTGTCCTGCATGTATGGGCTCTTTATTCCAGCCACAGGCCCGATTCCATCAGCCCCAGGGCAGGGGTTTGGAAGGAGGGATCACCATTCCAGGGCAGAACTCCTGAGCCAGCGGTGTCAAAAAAAAAAAAAAAAAGAAAGATTTAAAGCCCCTGCCTTCCCTCTGAGCAGGGACCAGCTATGTCAAAACAGAGCAAGGAGTTGTTAAACACGTTACAGGCTAAGGAAGTGGAAGTGTCACTGCAGTTTTCAGTCCCTTTGGGACATTTTGTGGAGTCAAACAAAACAGCAGCATCTGAAAGCGCCGGAGATTTTGCCATTCCCGGGCCAGGCTCAGGAAACACCTCCCAAAGGTCCAACTGCAGCTGCACCTTTCGCCTTTTCCTTCCCAGGTGTCACTTGAAGGAGCTGCAGCATCGAGCCAGCCCCTCCAGCCTCCCAGGGAGGGGAGGGTGGGGATGCTTTTCCCCTGAGCTTTCCCCCTTTTCTCTTTTTCTTTTATTTTTTAGGGAAGTGGGTCTGTTCTTGAAAACCCAGCTGGAACTTGTTAAGTCAATAATTATTCTTGTGAATGTGGGTCAGACTATTTTCTGCCTCTTCCTCTCCCAGGACGAGGAAGAGGATCCGATCCTGCAGCGCTCCGAGGCTGGAAGCTGGAAGGCTTCCCCTTTTCCTTCCAAAACCCAAACTGATTGTCCACTGAGGGGTGAAAGGCAGGGGGTCTGTGGCTTCCCACCTTCCACCTCCAGAAGCAGATCCCGCTTTCTCTTTTTGAGGCATCTGCCTCGGAGAAAATAATTTTAAAAAACCCCACCACGACGATTTCTGCAGTCTCCTCCA
>NW_020957125.1:46591-48606 GCF_003031625.1 Empidonax traillii | reverse complement strand
GGTGGGCTCCAGGATGTGCCACAGCCAGGGTTCCTCGCACCACGGTCCTTATTTGGCCGGGAGCGGGAGTGTGCTGGGGATTGGCTGTGCCAGGGATTGGCTGTGCCAGGGATTGGCTGTGCTGGGGGGATTGGCTGTGCTGGGGGGATTGGCTGTGCCAGGGGGGATCGGCTGTGCCGGGGAGCAGGCAGGGAGAGGAGCCCAGCGCCAGCTGACAGCGCAGCACACGCTCCTCGCCCGCCGCCCGCCATGTGTGGAGCAAACTGCAGCTATTTTTACAGGAGATGCTTTGCCTGCATCTTAAGAATCCCGTCCCAGTCCCGTCTCCCCGAAGCGTAACGGGAAACCCCCCCTTCCCAGCCCCCCTGGCCCTGCTCTGCACGTGTGTTCTCCAGGCTCAGAACCCACAGCCACACTCCAGGCCTGCCTGCTCCGTGCTCGGGTAACTGCCCAGGGTTTTGGCTCCGTATAATTGAAGGGCTGGACAATGCCGGCCCTTTCTGGGAGCGGCAGACCCGGCACGGCCCTTTGTGCGGCGTTGTTATTCCTGCATGGATAGACGTTATTCCCGCATGGATAGACGTTATTCCCGCATGGATAGACGTTATTCCCGCATGGATAGACGTTATTCCCGCATGGATAGACGTTATTCCCGCATGGATACACCCACCAGCCCCGGGGGGTGACTCACAAAGCCACGTCTGTGCTGCCCCGGGCTCTGAGGCTCCCCGAGCCGTGCCAGTAAAACCTTCAGGAAACTCCTGCCAGCGGCAATAATCCCCCAGCAATCCCGATGGGAGAGTGGGAGAAGGACCAACTAAAACCATCAGCCATCAGCCTCAGCAACACGAGCCTGGGAGCGAGGGCTGAGCAGCCCCGGGAGCGTCACCAACCTCCCTCCAGGGGGGTCAGCCAGGAAAGAAAAGAGACAACACCGACCACGACCAGGAAATAACTCTGCGGGTTTAATGTTTTCGTGGACTATTTGCAACGTTAAGGTAACGGAATTAGAGTTTCCTTTTAAAAAAAAACCAAAAAACCAAGGAACAGTTGGATGTCACCACGTGGGTGAACCTGCGAGACACCAGCACGTCCTGCTCACGGGTGTGAAAGCTGAGCCGGCCCTGGGGCCGAGGGATCTGAGCTCGGCTCTGGGCTCAGCTTTCCTTCCAGCAGGGCTGATTCTGAGCCAGGGCAGCACAAGCACAGTCCCTGCTGCTGTCTGTCTGACTGTGACACCTGAGAGAGCAGAGCCAAGCCCACCAAACCTGCTGCTGGCCTGTGGTGTCCGGCTGCTGCCCCTTTTAGCTCAAAGAAAAGGGGGGGAAATGAAAATGAAAATGTAAAATCTCAAAGCCCCCCAACCCCTCCCTGTGTGGGCAGCCAGGTCCCAGGGTTTTTGATCCCCTGGTTGCACAGAAGGCAAGACTCATCACTGCCACCTCCCATCTCTGGGCCGAGGGGGGCTGTGGTGCGTCAGGGTGGAGATGGATTGCATCCCTGCTGCCCTTCCAGGGGGCTCTGTGTGCACCCCAGAGTGACAGCTGCCAACCCCAAATTGCCCAAGGGACTGGGCCTTTTATTTCCAAGATGAGCCTCCTGGCAAAGGAGCCGGCACAGCCCGGGGCCTGCGGTGCAAAGGGAGCTCTAACAAAGGAGGTGTGAACTGTAACTGCTTTATTGGAACACAGGGTTGACTCATCGGGGGGATGCGTCCGAGGAGAGGAAGGGTCCAAGCTTTGAGAAGCAAATTTGGGTGAGAACAGGCACCTTTTCACTCTTTCCAACACTGTAAATAATAATAATTAAAAAAAAAAACAAAAATACCCAGACCAGACGGCTGCCCTCCCCGGTCCCTCCCTCCCACCCCAAGGCTTGCCTTCACATCATGCTCTTCCTGAACTGCGACTGTGAGCTCTGTTTGGGCTTCGAGTCTGACTGCTGCAGCTCGAACTGTTTGTACAGGTCCCTCAGCTCTCTGATCTCCTGCAGCACCCTCTTGGCTTGGCTCCAGG
>NW_020957125.1:0-43724 GCF_003031625.1 Empidonax traillii | reverse complement strand
CAGGCTCAAATCCACATCCATCTGCTTAATCCGACTCCAGCCGGTCATTCCAGGCTGGATCGGCCACGGAGGGCGTGGGACTCAGGTGCCAGGAAGGCAGATGGTGGTGAGGTCTGAGCCCTCAGATTTCCTGAAAGGACTCCACCTCATTCCACACATTTCCTCCCCAGTTTTGGGAAGCACTGAAGGAACTTCCCATGACTTTTCCACAGAATTTTGTCAGAGAGGGTGACTAAACCAGCTCCCTAACCAGGGACAAAGTGACCATCTGGCCCTGCCTCATGACTGCAGTTCCCCTCTGTCCCTCTCCTTCTGCTCCAGGGTGTGTCCCCAGCATCCATGGGACACTGGCACTGCCATTCCTGGTGCCCCAGAGCTGGTTCTGCCCTGACACAGATCACTCTGGCTGCGCGTCCTCCCCGTGCGCTGTAATCGGCTTTGACCTCTTCCCGCTGCCGCCCCACAAAATCCACCTCTTTCCAAGAACCCCTGCTGAATCCAGCCCGACTCATCTGCAGTGGGAGAGGCCAATCCCCTCCAGGCCCCCCAGCTGTGCCCCCGTCAGCCCCCCCTCCAGATGTTGGCCCATGTAGGTCACTGGGGCTTCCCCAGCCCTCCCCTCCCTCCTCGGGCTGCTCCTGGAGCTGGGATTTACCATCCTGCCCCCAGGAGCACCCCGGGGAGCCTGCAGGTGTCCTTGGCTCCAACACCCTGCAGCAGGTGCTGCCCTGGCTGGCTGCTGGCTTAGCTGTCACCTTCTCCCTGCTCCAGGCAGACAAAACAGCTTTGCCCTGAGGTCCTGCCTGGCTCCTGCCCGTGACCAGCTGAGGGAAGGGAAACTGAGGCACGGAGAAGGAAGCTGAAGCGTCCCCCAGCCCTGCAGCAGGGGACACCAGGTCCTGCAGCCAGGAGACCACCCAACCCTGCACCCCCCCGGCACAGCTGCTGGGGCTGGCACTGCTGACACTGCTGGGATCCGAGGAGAGGAGCTGCATTCCTCGCACTCCTCGCACTCCTCACACTCCTCACACTCCCCAAACTCCTTCCCCTGCAGCTGCTGCCCGCCCGGGCTGCCCCCAGGGACCCCCAGCACTCCTGTCCCTGGGGGTCTGCGGGCACAGAGGGGAAGGGCAGGGGCTCAGTCACTCCAGCCTGGGATTTTTGGTGGAGGTTTGCCTGAGCAGCTCCCTGATGGGACACGGAGAAATGTGGAAGGTGCAGGAAATCACAAGACACGCGGTGTAACGAACCCACGGGACACCCAGGGGGTCACAGCAGGGCTCAGGGCGTAACCAGAACCCTCCAGACTCTCAGTGGGGCCAAACACCCAAACAGGAGCAGTTTCGGGCCCCACGAGTTCCCCTCTCGGGCTGCCACCAAAGTTTCGCTTCCTCCAGCTGAGCAGCCCTGGAACAGCTCTGGAACAGCCCTGGAACAGCTCTGGAGCAGCTCTGGAACACCTCTGGAACACCTCTGGAGCAGTTCTGGAACACCTCTGGAACACCTCTGGAGCAGCTCTGCCCTGGGAAGGGCCGGAGCTTCCTGCAGGCCTGGCTGAAGCCAGGCTGTCCCTGGCTCAGGGATGCACACACGTGTGTGCAGGGGACACAATTCCTCCCCAAATCCCACCACACCAGGCATGGCAGAGCTCACAGAGGGCAAACACCCCCTCGGTGCAGCCACAGGACCGAGCGTGCCAAAACACCCCCTGCCAGCAGCACGAGCCGAGCTGGAACCGGGAGCGGCGAGGAGCAAACAGCTCCTCGAGTGCTCTCGTGCTAATTGAGCCAATGCCTCTGGTAGCAAACAAGGGGAGGCTCAAGAGAAGCGTTTCCTCACCCCCCTCCTCGTCACCCAGGGCCCTCTGGCAGCCCCGGCTTCCTGCGAGGAAGCGCCGAGCCCGGCCGTGCTCCCGGCGCGGGCAGCGCCCAAACCGGGCCAGAAACAGCCCGAAGCAATTCCCAGAAATGTGCTGGGATGGGGGGGGAGGGAGCAGCATGAGGAGAGGGAGGGGAGGGAACGCCAAAGTGGGCTCAGAAGGTGGTGCTGGGCTGGGTTTGGCCGGTGACCGAAGGTCCCGGAGTTCGGCTGCCCAGGGGGAGCCTCAGCTCCTGGTTCAGGAGGTGTCAGCCGAGTCCCACGGCTTCAGAAGGGCAGAACTAAACATCCCCTTGGCATCTTCCAGCGGCTGGGCTGAAAAACTCCATTTCCTCTCCTTGCAGGGCTGGCTGTGCCGGGGAGAAGCCCAAGATCCCATCCCACACCTCAGCCCCTGCTCAGCTCCCAGGAGTTCCCCTCCGCGCTCTCTGCGTGCGGCGTCACCACCTGCCCCGAGTCGACATCCTTCCTGAGGGATCCCGGCACGGGACAGGCAATTCCCCATCCCCTGTGCCTTGGGGAGATGGCACTCACTGCCCTGCTTCCCAGATGGAGAAATGCAGGCAAAAGTAAATAAGTGTCTGGTTTGAATTCATTCAGGGAGTGCGTGGCAGAGCCGAGGAGCTTCCAGGCGCCCTGGGATTTAACCCTGGCAGGGCTGAGGAGCATCCAGGAGCCCTGGAATTTAATCCCTTCTGCTCTGAGCTGGGGGGGGAGGGTTGGGAATGCAGCTTCACCTGCAGAAACACCTGCCAGTGCTCTGGAGCAGCCGCTGAGCGTGAGGGGAGCTGACAGGGAACACCAGGGCTGCTCCGAGAGCGAACCCGTGAGCTGCATCCACCAGATCCACATCACTCCAGTGGTTGTGATGGAGCAGAATCATTTATAACACGGGAGGGCTTTGATCTGTGGCAGAAACAGGCAGCTGAGCCTCCTCACCCAGCACAGCAGACTGGGGTGAGATTCAGACTGGGGGGAGACTCAGACTGGGGGGAGAGACTCAGCCTGTCCTGGGGCCACTTCCACCCAATTTCCCGTTCATTATCCAGGGGGTGGGCAGAGGAGGGCCAGGATTTGCCAGGGAATGAGTGATGATTCTCTGGCCAGCATGTTCTGAGACCCTGGGAGTGGGAAGTCTCGGCAGCACCCCGGGCACACCCAAACCCCGGGAACCCCTCCACGGAGACCCCCGGCACGCCAGACCCCCCGACACCGGCGCGTCCCCCTGCACCGCAGGCACACCCACAGCCAGCTGTCACCTCTGGGACCAGCACGGAGCCACCTCAGTGCACAGCAGCACCAGATGTCAGCTCCGGCTCTGCCCCACCACAGATTCTTCCATATAAAGCCACGGCCGCGGCTGCTGCGCGTTATTTATGGCCCCTCACGCGCACGTGGAGCCGCCTCGGGCCCAGGCGGGAGCTCTGCCCCGTAAGAAACACAAACACGGGGGCTTCTTGTTCAGAACAGGCCCCCTGTGGCCCCTCCAGCCTCGTCCCTCTCCGGGGCTCCCAACACACCTGGAGTGGAGCTGGAGCGACCTGGCTGTCCTCAGGAGGGACAGACAATCTTCTCCCTGCACCTCCTCCCTGGGTTGATCCCTGTTCGAGCACCTTTTCCCTTGGCTAGTCCAGCCTATTCCCAGTCCCATCCCAGCAGCCTGACTGTGTTGGTCTCCATTACTGCCGGGGAATTTGGGAGAGCCACAAACCACGGGGGATTTGTGCCACTGGCTCTGTGCCTCCCACATCCATCCAACTTTCCTGAGCCATAAATGCATCCATAGATCCGCCACGGGCTTCGTGCCTGGCTGCCACCAGCGCTGTCCACAGCCCTAACCCTTCTCTCATCACCTCTGCTCACCTGAGCGTTCCCAAGGCACCAACACCCCCCCTGCCCCCAGACAACCTCCATTCCCTGGTCCTGTGTCTCTCTGGAATTCCAGCACACAGCTCAGCTCCACCTGGGCACTCAGTCCACTTCTTAGACCATTTCTGTGCTCCAACAACCCTTGATGCCTCCGCGTGTGCCGTGCCCACGACTCCACCAGCCCTAAACCAAGTGGCCCCTGCCACTCTCCAGATCCTGAGCTGGGCCAGGCAGCCCTGCATCCAGCAGGGAATGTCCCCCCCTGAGGGGAACCCAGCCAGACTGGGGTGTTACCCCGAATTCCCTGACCTGGAGCAGCCCCTGTGCCTGCTGTGGGCACCGGTGCAGCTCCGGGGTGTCAGAGGGGACCCGAGGGAGGAGGGCCCTGGGTGGGGAGTTCTCCCCGATGGATTTGGAGGGCCCTGGGTGGGGAGTTCTCCCTGATGGATTTGGAGGGCCCTGGGTGGGGAGTTCTCCCCGATGGATTTGGAGGGCCCTGGATGGGGAGTTCTCCCCGATGGATTTATGGAGACAAAAAGAGCGGGGCGGGCCGTGCAAGGACAGCCGGGTGTGTCGGCTCAGCCCGGCAGTCACATCCGATTACCTCTGGTGTCAACATCACCTTAAACCCCAAACCCCGGCCAGGAGACGGAGGAGGGGGAGCGGAGGGGGCACGTTGTGCAACACGGTGTGGTGGAACCCGGGGGGGAAAAATCTCCCCGTTGTCCTCTCGGCGCCGGGGAAAAATAGCAGAGATCGACCCGTAAATGGCTCGATTCCAGCCGGGAGAGCGGAGTTATTTCCAAATGGGCGGCGAGCAGCTGGGAACGAGGCACTGCCGGGCTCGGCGAGGGAGGACAGGCACAGAAGGCATTGCTGTCGCCGCGGCAGGAAGAGGGCTGAGGGGCTTAACTCTCGCTAAGTGAATCCTTTCGTGCCTCCAGGCTGGGAAAATGTCTCCCAGCAGAGCTCGGCTGGGAGAGTTCGCTGCCGGAGCCCATCCTGACCCGGCCGGGTCCTGCCCGGGCACAAGAGAAGCCCCCGAGGAAGCTCCTGGGCCCGGCTGGCGCTGGAGGGGCGCTGGGAAGGGCCGGGGCTGCTCCTTTTCATATGCAAAGGAAGGAAGGGGGGATGGGAAAGGAAACTGAAACCGATCCTACCTCCTTCTCCGAGATGTAAAGCTGATCTCCCTTCAGAACCACATAACGGTTTTTCCAGATCTCCCTAAAAATGCCTTTCCCGCAAAATTTCCGCACCCAGCCGACCTTCTCCGGCTGCGCAGGTTGCTGGTTTCCATCCTGGTGCCCCTAACACAAAGGGAAAGGGGGGAAAAAATGGGGGAAAACGGGATTATTCTTGGTTCTACACTCCTCTTCTGCCCCCCTCCCTCTTTGCCCAACTTTCGCCTCCCCCTCCCTCCGGCCCCTCTCTCCGCCGACTCCGGGCCCCGAGTCCTTCCCCGGGGTCACTGCCCGGGGATTTTTGTGCCGCAGACGCGAAGCGGCACCGGCAGCACCGGGAGGAGGCTGCGAGGAGCGGGCAGGGTTCCCTCCGCGGTTATATAAGACAGGCCGGTGTCTCCATCGCCTCATCCAGCGGGCATTTATTTACCCATGGAAAGGGGATCAGGGCAGGGGGGTTGGGCGGAATTTAAACCGGCTGGATTTATTTTTTTTTCTTTTTTTTTTTTTTTCCTGCGGTGAAAATCGCATTTTTGAGCTTTTCACGAGCGATTCATCCGAGGGGTGAAATCTGCGGGTGGTTCATATGCGGGATTTGCCCGTGAGGCAGCGAGGGGATGGCTGGGTGCAGCACACACGGCACAGAGCGGCGGGGTGATGGTGCCTCTGGATTTTATGGTTTCCTTGTGTTCCAAGATGAGAACTGCCTGCCTACATCCCCCACTGCGGGATGCGGGAGAGGCGCTGGGCAGGGGCAGGAGCCGGCCCGGCCGCGGGGTCGGGGTCTCTCTGGGTCTGCCTGGGGGTCCGTGCGTTTTTTTGCGGGGGGAGAGGGGAGCCCAAGAGAACACCTGGCACTGGAGAGACACCCCCACACACACACACACCCCTCCCCAAAACATCCGGGAGCCTCCCTCACCCCGCCGTGCCCCGGGAGAAGAACGGATTCCACTCACCCTTTTCGCAGAATTATTTTTTTTCATCGTTCCTTGGTGCGCTGGGAGGAGGTCGGGTTGTTTTTTTTTTTTTTTGGGGGGGAAAGGAGGGGGCGAGGGGGGGAGGGGGGCTCCCGCGGCCTCCTCGCGGGGCGGGGGGGGGGGGGGGGGGGGGGGGAGAGGGAACCCCCCCCCGTGCTCCTCCTGCGGCCGCGCTGCCTTCGCCCCGCGTGGCTCAGGGCCCCGTCCCGTCACACGGCGCTCTGAGCCATCGCCAGCCCCGCCGCGTCCCCCCCCGCCGCCACCATCCCGCAGCTCGGGGGGCTGCGCTGGGCTGCGCCGGGCTCCCGAGCTCCATCTATAGCCGCGCGCCCGTGACGTCGGGGTTCACGGCACAGGGCGAATCGCAGCCCACGAGGGTGGTTTTTTTTTTTTTTTTTCCTCCTTCTTCTTCTTCTTCTTTGTCTCTCCGGCTCGCCGCGGGGACGGAGCAGCCGAGGGGGCAGCGAAACCCCCGGCCGGGTGTCCCCCGAGGCGTCCCCCGGAGGTGTCGCGGGTCACCGGGAAACTTCCTGGGAGAGGAGGGGTGGGGAAAGCGGCCGGGTGGCACTGGGAGGGTTTTCTGCCCGAAAGGGGTTCAGAAGTGCAGACAAATCCCCCCGGAGAGAGGAGAGGGGGGATTCCTTGGGAAGGGGATGGAGGGAAGGGGTCACTTCCAGCACGGAGGGTCTGACAGCCAGGACTGGGTGGGATTCCAAAAGTGAGGAGACACTCAGCTTCCTAAAAAATACCCCTTGTGGGGCTTATTTTGTCTGTCTCCTGCATGTCCTACAATGTCTTGAGTGTGGGACTAAGGCCAGGGGTGGGATTCGCGGATCAGAGTTGGGTGAGAAAGAAGGAAAAGCAGAGAAAGGAGAAAATAGATTGACCCATCACTGATCAGTGGGTCGACTTTACAATGACCCTGGCCATCCCATCCCAGCTTTACAGTCCATCCCACCAGTGGACAACACCCCCCAGCCCAGTTTCAAGGTGCAGCTTCACCCCAGCACTCTGGGGATGTCCTGGCCATGCACTTGGATTACTGAGCATTTCCAGAGCTTTTGTGAGTGTTGGCATCCCCCTGGCATTCCCACGTGCTCCCTGTTTGTGTGGTGAGCTGTGGCATGCACTGGACACCTGGGAACACCTGGGACAGGGACACAAGTCACTGCCTGCACCTAATCCAGGGGTTGCCTTTGCCCCCCCTGAGCTCTGTGGGTCCCAGGCCTGGGATTTGCCATCTCTGTGCCTCAGTTTCCCCTTTTAACCGCCGTGGGCAGAGCTGGGTCCAGGCAGGGCCGATGGCAGAGGGACAGATGAGCTGCCCAGGGCCCTCAGTGCAGTCTGCTGGGGCACCACGGGGGACCTGCCAGTTTATTTACTGACATTTTGCCTCCCGACCGGCCTCGTCCTTCCTCACGTCCTGTTTTCGGGGCCAGGGCCCGCCGAGCGCCGGCGCATGGCCAGTGCCAGATGGCACCGTGCTGGTGGCAGCAGGACAGCTCCGTCCTGCCCTTCGGATCCAGCGCCCACTCCCTTCCCAAACCCCCTCCAGTGCCAGGGAAGTGGCCCTGGGAACGCACCAGCACACCCCCCCTGCCCTGGGAGCCGCGATCCGGCCCCGCTCGGGACCCTCGGGCTGTCCTGGCACGGTTTGTGAAGGATGTGAGCACTGATTCAGAGCTGGGAACATCAACAGAGATGGGGGGGAACCCGGCTCCCAGTCCCATACTGGGAACAGGGGGTCGTGCTCCCGGCCCTGGACGCTGCTCCCGCTGGGATGGGGTGAGGGGTGTCCTTGTCCCTGTCCCTGTCATTGTCCCCATCCCTGTCCCCATCCCCATCCCCATCCCGTGGGCAGCACAAAAAGCCCCTCCAAGGTGTGTTTGTGTCTCTCCCACACCCCCCTCACCCCCCCTGGCCCCGGTGCTGCAGCTGCTCCCTGCGCTGATCCATTTAAACAGCCAAAATCTCACCTTGCTGCAGAGCAGATCGGCAAACTCTCGGTTTATTTACGTCTTTAACACCCCCCACACAGCATTTTGCCTCTGGATATCAAGTGTGAAGCTGCTGCCTGGAAGATGAGCCGGGTTTAATTAGGGCACGCGCTTTTCCGAGTGTCTGACGATGATTGCAGCGTTGTTGTCTGGGAGAGGGGCTGCTGCAGGAGGGATTTGTCCCTCTGGAGAGGAGGGGGCAGGCTCCTCTGAGGACTGAGCTCCCCTCTGTCACAGCTGTCCTTGGGGACTCTTTTCTCTGGGGCTTCACATTCCCCACCACCCCCTGTGACCCAGGGACAGCCAGTCTGGGTAACAGGACCAGCTCCTGTGGCCCCTGCAGCTGATCTGGGTCATCATCAGGTTTGGACATTGAGTTTTTGTGGGGTTTTTCCTTAAATGAAATCCCTCATCATGTTCCCACTGCCACATTTCCCCTTCCTGCCCAACTTTCCTCCCAGAGGTCCAGGAGCACGGAATGGTTTGGGCTGGAAGGACCTTAAAGACCCCCTCCCCCCAGCCCAGGCTTTGTTTCTCCCCAACAGGAGCTGCCCAGGACCCCTGGGGCCAGGCCCCCTCCCCCCTGAAGGGCTTTGCTCTCTCCCACATCAGCAGGACTTAAGTCTCGATGCCAAGATAATTCCCAGAGATTTAGGAGCTCATTTCATTTGATCTGGCTTGTTAATTCCCAATCAAGTGCTGATTAGAGGCCACGGGGCAGAGCTGGAAACGCACCCGCAGGTTCCTCAGCGGGACCTTGGGGTGGTCCTTGAGGGGGGATCAGAAGCTCCTGAGAAGGCTCAGGCTGTGACTGCACCTCGTGGCATCGGGAAAGGGAAACTGGGGGGATCATCTGACAGAGAGATTGGGCCAAAACGGGGGATTTAATAGGATTTCAACATATACAGACAAGGGAGCAGAGCAAAGGGCTCCTGAGCCCGCCAGCTGCACCCCCAGGGCTGCTCCCCTTCCCCTCAGGGCACTCATCCCGTGTGTCCCCGTGAAGAGGCGGGAGCTGCAGGGATTCAGGAGCTTCCCCAGGCTCCCCTCAGGTGACAGCCCCAGCTCCAGAGGGGGAAGCTCCAGCTCCAGCTCGGGATGGGCAGGGAGGGATCCGTTCCTCCGGGATTCACCGTCGGCTGCTGGACCTGGGCGGGCCCTGGGAGCTCTCGGGGCCCCGGCCACGGAACCCGGCGGCCGTCACCTCCTCCAGGAAGCTGCAGGAAAGGCTCTGCTTAGTGGGACAAGGGCCCACTGCCCCCCACCCCCCTCGAGCCTTTGGACCCCACCAGGACCTGCTCCTCAGCCCCAGAGCTGGCACAGCCCCAGCAACACCGGGATGGGGGCACCGAGGCACAGAACCAGGGACTGCTTTAGGCTGGAAAAGCCCTCTGAGCCCCTCGGGTTCAGCTGCCAACCCCACCCTGAGGGGCCACCGCTGAGCTGTGTCCCCACGTGCCACATCCACAGGGCTGGGGACTCCACCACTGCCCCGGACAGCCCTTTCATGACGGAATTTTTACCCCATATCCAACCTAAACCTCTCCTGGTGCAACCTGGGGCCGTTCCCTCTGGTCCTGTCACTTCTCCACACGCAGCGACAGTGGCAAAGGGGCGGCCTGCCCACGACACTGCGACCCAACAACAGGTCACCCCTGCCTGACCCGCTCCTGGGGCTGTCCTGGGATAGCTGAGGGCAGGAGACACTAATCCAAGGGTAAACAAGCAGCTCCCAAGGCCAGGAATGCTCCCAGCCGGGAAGATGCTGCCGGAGGATGGTTCCTCTGGCAGTGAGACACCACAGCCGTTCCCAGGCTGACTCATCCCCTCAATGTGCTGATCAGGTGATCTCAACAGCAGTGCTTAAAAAAAAAACAAACCCAAAAAGGATAAAGAAACACAAACTAGGGTATGCCACAAATCCCACAGAAGCGGGGTTTCCCTAAACTGGGTCTGGAGCAGGCTGTGGCTGCTGAGGGGTCTGAGAAATAACAAACCCCTAAAATCTCCAGCAAAGCCCCAGCTCTGAGCTCCATGGGCCGCAGCTGGGAGGGGCAGCCGGGTGTGGAGGGGCACAGACAGGACACTGTCCCCTGGCTCCACCTGGCTTTGTGTTCCAGCCCCGGCTCTCTCTCCTCCGCGTTATTTTTAGGCACTGGAGCCAGGCAGAACTGAGCTGTGGCGGGGAGTGACTCGCTGGTGTTTTTAGGGAACCTCTGGGTCCCACACCATCCAGAGCAGGTTGTGCACATGGCCAGAGACCCCTCAGGGTCCCCTCACAGGCCTCTCCCAGCACCTTCTGGGCCTGGAGTGTGCCGAGGCAAGAGCCAAAGTGCCCCCTGCCCCAGGGGGATGCACCACAGCACAAACCCCCCCGTGCCGGGGATTGTTCCCTGTGGATCCTGCAGGGCCAGGTGAGGGCCCAGCACAAGCACCTGCAGGCAACTCCCCAGGTGCTCCACCCGACCAGGGCCCAGAGATCCAACCCCCAGGAGGAACAAACCCAGCCCTGGCTCTGCTCCCACCCCTCGGAGCGAGGAGGGTCCCCGCGAGGCTCCGGTGCCGCCGTAACTGGGTAACTGGGTCAGGCTCCACATCCCGGGATTAGTCCCGGCAGGTTTGGGCTCAACCTGCCCGGGGATGAGTCAGCCCCCAGCGCCAGATGTTCCTCCTGCCCCCGGGCGTCCCTTTTTTAGCCGATTATTGATCCCTTGTAACCCCTTCTCCTCCGAACCCCGCGGAACTGCTTCGGGATCGCCGGGAGCGGGGCGGATCCCCGGGAGCAGAGCGGATTCTCCCTCCCCTGGGCCACCCCCCCGGGGCCCACAGATGTTGGTCCCGGTTCCAGAGGGGCTGTAGGAACAATGGAGCCCGGGATTAGGCTCTTACATGGCTGCTCGGCGCATTAACACCCAAATCCCCTTGTTTCTGGTGACATATCCGCCCTAATCCCGCAGGAATCAGGAAGGCTGTGGATTACAGGAGGGGTTGGGACACACTAAAATCTGGGTTCCTTCACATCAGACACCTCAGGGATGTGCTGAGATTTCCCTGATCCTCGGGCACTGTGCTGGAATCGTGGGGAACAGGGGGACAGGAGACATTTTTGTTGTCCTTCCACCCTCAGGGAAACCTTATCCAAGAAAAAAAAGGGACCATTTGGAGCTGGGCTGCTTCAGAACAGGCTCTCTGCCATCCTTCCCCGGAGCTCCCAGATGGATCCAGCCCTTCCACAGAGTGCCAGTTCTCCTGTAAACAGTTCAGGGGCTGTGGCCCTGCATGGGGATGGGCTGTACCTCTTGGTGTTGTGGATGGTGGTGCCGCCCAGGACGATGCGCACGCCGGGGTTGGAGCGGTTCAGGTTGTACACGGCCAGCGCCTCCTCGTAGGTGGCCCCTCCGATGAGGAACACGATGATATCCTGGGGCCTGGGATGAAGGCACAGATCAGGGAAGGCTTTGGGCAGGAGGGGCCTCAAAAGCTCTGGCCGTGTTCACCAGGTGGAAGCCCCGTCCAACCCGGCCTTGAGCGCTTCCTGGGATGGGGAATGCTGAGGAACGCCCAGCAAATACTGAGCCAGGGCCAGAGAAAAGCAGGGATAAACCCTGCCCTGGAGGCAGCGATCCCTGATCCTCACGGTGCCTCTCCCAGACCCCGAGTCACCCCCGGGATCTGCTGCGCCAGCCCTTAAATCCCACAAAACCTCATCTGCCCCGCAACTTTCACCCCTGGCCCCGAGAGCAGGCTCCAGCAGCTCAGATCCCTGCGGATCCACACCCCCATGTTTAATGCATGATTCAGGCTGCGCTGCAGCCGGGAAATCACAATCGATTCCGGAGTCAGGCGAGGACACGGCGCTGCCTCGGAGCTCCCGGGCTCGGGGTGAAGGGCACGGAGCAGCTCGTTTGGGGCTGATCATGAAACACTGGGATTTGTGCCTCAGTTCACCGGGGCAGCCGGTGTGTCCCAGTGCCAGGGGTGCCAGGGGTGTTTCCAGTGCTGTGGCAGCCGGTGTATCCCAGTGCCAGGGGTGTATCCCAGTGCCAGGGGTGTATCCCAGTGCAGGCTCTGCCCGACCAGCCCCACGTACCTGTCCCGGAGCGTGTTGGGGCCCAGGTAGGGATATTGGCTGTCCTTGAGCTTTCCTTTGATGAGCTGGTCCAGCGTTTCCTGCAGCAGGGGCTGGTGCTGCGTGTACACGTTCTCAATGCCCTGGGGGGGGAGAGGAGCTCTTTAGGGAACTGGGAGAGCGAGGAGGGAGGAGGAACCAGCAGAGGCACCGCCATCACCCGACAACCCAGCAGGTGTTACCCCCGACTCGGTACCTTCAGGCCTTTGAGGAACTGCTTGGTGATGGCCACGGCGTCCTTGGGGCCAAAGAGGTCGCTGCCCCGGACCCGCTTCCCTCCGTACTCCACCACGGCCGACACCAGCTGTGGGGGGAGAGGGCAGGAGCTGTCAGCCCAGGAACTCCTCCCTGGGCTCTGGGGCTCACGGAGCTCAGGGCACGGAGCCAGGGAGGTGATCCCAGTGGCACCGCACACAGGGGGTGAGGGGGTGGAGCAGCAGCACCCCCATGTCCCCCCCTGCCTGCCCCAACCCTCCTGCACGAGGAGAGGCCTCGTCTCTGTCGCCCGCGGCGGCGGCAGCAGCTCCTCCACGCGAGGTGACATCATCCTGCTCCTCCACCTCCTCCCCAGCTGCTCCTGGCGCTGCCGCCCGCTCCCTTCCCACCAGCTCCTCTCCATCCCCAGCCCTTCCCTGTGCAGGAGACGGGGAAAGGGGGAACAGGAGAAGGAGAGAGGAACCCATCCCAGGCCTGTGCACGTGCCACGCTCCCCTCCCAGCAGACTCCTGCCATCCCCACTTTATTCAGTCCTTCCCATCACCCCAGAACCAGCACAGCGTGGAAGGGCCCCTCTGGACATCACCCCATCCAACCCAACGTGGGAAAAACGGAGCCACTCATTTAAAAAATCCTTTTGAAGCCACACACCCCCACACAGCCCAGCTGGGCTCAGGGCTGACCCCCAGAGAGCAGCGACTCCCACCCCCAACCCCGTGCCCCCCCGGTCGGGGTTACCTTGCGGTACCTGTCGGTGCCGCCGCGGGCGCGCAGCTCCTCCAGCAGCGCCGCCAGGCCGTTGCTGGCGTGGCGCTCGTAGCGCAGCGCGTAGAGCATCACCAGCCGCGCCGCGTCCAGCTCCGCCACCCGCGGGCTCTGCAGCACCCGCCGCACGCTCTGCGGGGACACCGGCACGCCTCAGCGGGGGCCAGGGCCTGGGGGACTCTAATCACACTGGTGTCACTGCCTGAGGGACACAGAACTGGGCTGGGGTCACTGGGGTCACTGCCTGAGGGACATGGAATCAGACTGGCATCACTGGAGTGACTGGTTACAAAAACACAGGACAAAACCCCGGCCTGTAAGGAGGACCAACGGGAACTTCACCCTTCAGGTTCAGGAATCCACCTGTGAGGGGAGGGACGGAGCCCCAGGGAGGTTCCTGTGCTGGCAGTGCCAGGATCAGCGGGAAGCACGGAGAACAGAACAGCCATTGTCCACGGGAGGAGCTGGGATTCCAACCCTCTGTTCAGCTCCCAGGGCTCCTGCTCTGTGTCAGGGTTAATGAGAGCCCAGGGGAGGAATAACCCAAATGTCCTGCACTGGGGGGCCCCGAGGCCACCAGAGACCGAACAATCCTTGAAGTGACATCAGGGGAGAACAATTCCACCCTTATTCCAGGCTCTGGCTGTGGTTGCTCCTTGTCCCGTGGCCTTGCCCTTCTCGCTGCCACGGGGAGCTGCAGCAGGGACAGCCCGGGGCAGGGTGGCTGCAGGGACAAAGATCCCACTTCCATGGGTTGCCATTCATTTCCCAGCCGCTGCAAGTTTTCCAGCAGCCTCAGTTTGTTGGAAGTACAACAGGGCCCTTCAGGCACGGGGCTGGCAGGGAACTGAGGCAGCTTTTCTGCTCTAAAGAACTGCAGAAACACCGAGTTTGGGCAGACCAGGACCAAGGTGACCCCAGGAATCCCAGGATTCACCTGGAGGGGAGGGCTGAGCTGCCGGGGTCTCCGTCCAGCTCCCAGCATTGCCACATCCCCCCCTCCCCGAACCCAGAGCTGGTGATGTGACAGCACTGTCACAGAATGGAGGAACGCTGGGTGGTGGGAGGTAAGGACAGGATTTGCCAAGATGCTTCTCAAGCCAGTTATTAACGATGACTCATCCCCATCTGAGCCGAGCAGGGAGGAGCAGTTCCACACCGCGTCCCACCCCGCGGGACACACAACTCCCACCCCAGGGGAGCGACGGGCTCAAAGCCCCGGACCCAGGCCTGGGAGGGAGTACCTGCAGGGCACTGGAATGGTCACTCTGGCAGGCCAGCTCCTGCTCCACCTCCGACACCTCCAGCAGGTTCCGCTCGGCGACGAGCCGGGACAGCTCCCCCACCACCGTCACGTGCTTGGACACCGTCCCCGACATCTTCTTGAACTGAGGGTAGTTCTCCACAAAGGCCTGTCAGAGGGAGGGAACCAAGACAGTGGGTGCTTCCAGGGCAAGGCAGGAGACAGAGGGTGGGTGCAGCCGGCCACGAATCGCACAAATTCACAGCAGTCCAAGCCCTGCGTGCGGAGGATTGGGCATCTCGATCCCCAGGAGACTTCTGGGAGGGATGAACTTTTTATTTAGTCCTAAAATTGAGCCCCTGCTCCGAGCTGTGCCCTGGGACAAGCTGGGATGGGCTTTGTCCGTACCTTCATGTCGGCGATGGACTCCAGCTTCTGCTGCTCCTTCGGCTTCCTCCTCTGGAAATCCTCCATCAGGTTCTTGATGTTGGTGCCAATCTCGGCGAAGTTCAGGTACATGTTCTGCATGGACAGGAGGCACAGGGAAAGAGTCTTTAGGAGCTGGGAGAAGGCAGCCCCCTGCGCCCAAGGCACATTCCCCCAGACCCACAGCTCTGCACCTGGCTTTGGAATAAAACACGAACAGGATGTGACCCCCAGACCCAGCTGCTCGTGGAGAGCCTCCAGGACACCTACATTGGCGTAGAACTCGTCGTTCTCAGCTGACAGGACGACCTCCCGCAGGTCCTTGCTGATCCCCGGCACCCGGGACAGGTCGATGCGGTTGTTGTTGATCCCCAGCAGCTCGTGGACCATGGCCTGGTACGTCCACTGCCAGGGGACAGAGGGAGGCAGAGGGGTGACCTTGGTGAGGCACAGCACCGGGAAATCGATGGATTTCAGCTGAGCCCAACCCGCGCTGCTCCCGCTCCCCCCAGGACACGCGGACAAGCCCAGGTGCGTGCCCCCCAGACCAGCCAGGAGGTGACAACGGGAAATACACACCTCTGGCAGGTAACCAGACGGGCAGAGAGCACAGAGGGGTTTCACGCTCCCATCCCTGCCCCGGCCTGGCACAGCTCACCTGGTTCAGGAGCGGGGTGATGGCGTCGTCGGAGCGGTCCAGGATCAGGAGCAGGGGAGGCACCTCGGTGCGGCGGAAGTCGAACAGCTCGTACTCCTTGGTGATCACTTGCTGTGGAGAAAGGGGAGAAATCCCGCTGGGGGCACCCGGAAAACGCTCCCTCTCAGTGTGGCTCTGGGTACAGGGGGAAGGGAGGGTGAAATCCCAGCTGTGCTGCTGTGGCTGCACTGCCAGGGAGGAGCTGAGGGCCTGGAAATGCAGCTCTCCAGAGGCTGCTTTGGGAGCAGAGAGGGACGTGACCTGCCACTAGGCCATGAAGGAAATGATGGAATTCACAAGAATGGACTGGAAATGGGTCAAAACCCCAAAACTAGCCCAAAGTGAGTTCCCCTCCAAGGGAGGACGTGCTGTGGCCGGGGGCTCCCCTCACCTTCACGCACTCGGCCAAGCGCTTCGCCGGCTCCGAGGAGAGCTGGTACCGGATCATGGGGCACTTCTTCAGGGACAGCAGCAGAGCAGTGAGCCCCTGGGTTGTCCTGGCCAGCTGAGCTGGGTCCCAGCTGCGGCCCTGGAAGGAAAGGCTGCGCCTCATATGGATGCACCGGCCCCAAACTTCCTCCCACCCTCATTCCCAAATCCTGAATTCTCACAGGAAACCACGGCTGGGCTGGAGGAGCAGGAAACCCCAGGGCCCAGCCCAGGCTCCCTGGTGTTCCTCTCCTTGCCAAGGACCATTCCTTCCCCCTCATGGCCCCTCCAGCAGCCCCCCATCGCCCCAGTTTGTGGTGGGTACTGGTGTTACCCAATCCAAGGAGAACTCGACGTGTTCCTACCCGGCAGCAGCCCAGGATGTTGAGGGAGAAGACGTGAGGGTTCACAGCAATGTAGTCACCATAGAATTCCTGGTGGGGGAGCAGGACAGTGTCTGTCACCACCCAGAGCCGTGTTCCAGCACTGGCACCAAGAACAGCCCCAGCAGCAGCTCCAAGAGCCACGGGGTAGGGAAAAGTGGGACCATTTCTGTCTTCTACCTCTTAATCCCACCTTTGTGTCCATCCCTCCTCCCACCCAGGCCGGTTGGGAACAAGAGCCCCGCTGCTCCCCCAGTGTCTGTGAGCCTGGACCCTCCCTTTTGCTTTTGGATCTGCCTAAAACATCCAAACTTCACCTGGACTTCAGCCACGACCTCCTGCTCGTCGGCCTCGGCCAAGGCCTTCACGTCGCTCTTGCTGATGACGTTGCTGAAATCTGGGAGGAAACGGTGGAGGGATGGTTGGGAAACAAGCAGACCCCGTGGGACAGCACGGCTGGATCCCCTCCAGAGCGGGAGCAAATCCTCCAGAGACCCTCTGGCCCTGCCCCAGCAGGTGCTGGAATCCTGAGCCACCTGCCAGGGATGCTCGGAGCCCTTTCCCTGCCCCTCTCCCTGGTGCCCGGCCCTGCCGCGTCCCGCAGAGCCACGATGACATCTAGAGGCCACTTCACCCAGTTCCCAGAATCCCACCGGCAGATTCCAGGGCTGGAGGACTGGACTTCCACCCAAAACCAGCTGGAGTCGTGCTGCTTCATTCCCAAAACCACGGAACATGCCGTGGCACGAGCAGGACGCGTGGGAAGCACCTGCCTGATTACACCCAGCATGGGAAGGTGCTGTGTGATCCACAGTGGGATGTGGAGCCTGTGCCACCCACAGTGGGATGTGGAGCCTGTGCCACCCACAGTGGGATGTGGAGCCTGTGTCACCCACACTGGGAGCTGGAGCCTGACCCAGACTCTGGACCCCCAGCACCCCCGGATGGTTTGTACTCACAGATGAAGTAGACGCTGTACTTGGGCCTCCGCAGCTCCTGCACCAGGAGCTCCACGTTCTCCTGCGTGGAAACAGCAGCGAGGAGAGCAGAGTTGAGGAATGTGGAATCACGGAAGTGTTAAGGTTGGGAAAGCCTCTGAGATCCTGCAGTTTGGCAGCCCCACAGCACTGCCAAGGCCACCTGTGTCCCCAAGTGCCACATCCACACATTCTTTAGCACCTCCAGGGATGGGGGGGACTCCACCACTGCCCTGGGCAGCCTGTGCCAGGGCTGGACAGCCCTTTCCATGAAGGAATCTTCCCCAGTATCCGACCTAACCCTTACCCCCCTTTCCTCAGCACAATTCGAAGCCGTTTCCTCTTGTCCTGCTGCTCCCTGGGAGAAGACCCCGACCCCCCCTACCCCGGTGAGTGCGGGGACCCCCGGGCAGGGCCGGTACCTTGGTGGGCCGCACGAAGCAGATGGCCTTGAGGTGCTTCATGGGCTCCCTGTTGGGCGAGTCGAGGCGCTCGAAGAGGTAAACCTCTCGCTGCAGGATCTCGGACTGGGTGTACACCACGCTCACGGCGCCGGTCTGGGGGGGCACAGGGGGGGACACAGCGCCCGTCACCGCGACCCCGGGCCCGGCGCTCCGGGCCCCGCCGCCCCCACCGAGCTCCGGGCCCGCCGCTCACCGTCTCGCGGTCCATCAGCAGCACCTTCATGCCGGGGCCGCTGTCCTCGATCATCTTGGACACGTACTGCCGGACCGCCAGCACCGCGTTCATCTTGCCGGGGCCGCCCGGCTGCCCCCCGGGCCCGCTCCGCGACCCCCGGGCCCGCTTCGGCTCCCTTCGGCCCCGCCCGGCCCCGCTTCGGCTCCGCCCGGCCCCGCTTCGGCTCCGCCCGGCCCCGCTTCGGCCCCGCCCGGCCCCGCTTCGGCTCTTCCCGGCCCCGCTGCCTCCTGGGAGTTGTAGTCCGGCAGCGTGAGGGGTCTCCGCCCGCAGCCCCCACAGGCCCCGCAGCCCCCACAGGCCCCGCAGCCCCTCGGGGCGGTCCCGCAGCCCCGGCCCAGCTCTTTCGCCCGTCCCAGGGCCCGAGTGCACCCGGGCGGTGGAAATGGCCTGGGAAGGTGAAGCAGCGTGAGACTGAGCCCACCCAAACCCACCCCAAATTCACCCAACCCTCGCCTAAACCTACCCCGCCTAAACCAACCCCAACCCACTCAGTCCGACCCCAAACCCACCCCTAATCCACCCAAACCCACCCCAAACTCCCCCGAGCGATGCCCAAATCCACCCAAACTCACTCCACCGCACCCCAAACACCCCCAGACCTGCCCCATCTCACCCCAAGCCCACCCCAAGCCCCCAGGAGCACTTGGCGCACCCCAGGAGGGTCCCCTGGGGTTCCCAAGGACAAAGACGGGACTCAGGTTCACTGAACGTGAGGCAAAGCTGCTCGGAGGGCCCAGGGGGTGGCGAGGGGTGAGCGGTACCGGGGCTCCAGGACCAGCCTGGTCCCGTTAATCCCTGGAGCAGGGCAGTGGGATTAGTGCTATTCCCGGTGGGACAGAGCTGACCCGGGGCCGGACACTCCCCCACTGCCGGGGCCCTATTTATAGCGGGGGGATAACGATTAATTAATGATTACGTCCTGCCTTTCACCTCCAATTAAGCAGCTCCCCTTTTCCTCGACACCTTCGTCATCTTTAATCCTTCCATTTCCTGTCCAGATCCCGTTTTACTTTTCATTTCCCAACACTTTGGGTCTCCTGCAACCCCCAGGGGTTTGGGTGGTTTAAATAAGCATTTAGCTAAAAAAATTCAACTCCAGCCTTTTATTTCTTACATTTTTTATTTTACACCTGACGTGGTTTCCTATATCCAAACTGACTTCCTATGGAATGTGTGGGTGCTCCCAGCCACAATGCCAGACAATAATGGCAAATGGAATAAACCACTGGGATTTTTTTTTGCTTTTAAATTTAATTGCACCCAATTGTTTTCTGGCCTTGTTTGGATGTTGAATGATGCAGTGCCTGTAAAGTGCTTGTTTAGTTACTGTCCAGTTTCCTTGGAAATGCTTTTGGATGAGGTCAGTGAGGGTTTTATTTGTGAACCAGCCAAACCCAGGGTGTCTTCTCCTCCTTAAATCCATCTTTGTCCTTGTCCTTAGGGAAGACAAACCCCCCTTCTTGTGCCATTTCGAGGAAACGAATCGCAAACCAAAACTCTGAGGCTTCTTGGTGGGACGTTTCTCCGTGGTTTGCAGGTAAAACATTTAAAACAACTTACATTCTGAGGAAATTTCACGCTTGTAACCTCCCCTACAACTGCCCTGGGCCCGACACCGTCACAGCAGCTCCAGGACGGACGTCGGTCCCTAAGTTGGGGCAATAGGATTGTCTGGGATTACAGCACTGCTATTTTAAGGGACCGAACTCCACCACGGTTCTTTAAAAAGCAGCTGATTGCCCACTCCTGGTTCCAGGGAGGAATGGCCACGGCAGCCTGTGCTTCCCAGGACATCCCCCAGAGCCACCGGAGGGGCTTGGGAACATCCCTGTTCTCCCACTCGGACACGACTCGTGTCCCAGGAGTCTCCTGGGAAAGAGTGCTCCATGAAAAGATGCTCCTGGCAGTAAAATAAGGCCTGGATGAGTCTTCAGCTCTGGAGATGAGGAGTCACGAGGGGCTTCAGCTCACCTCGTTATTGTTTCATAAACAGTGAGATGGGGAGAAAAACCCCCAGATAAACACGGGAAGGCCCGTTTGGATCCAGAACCTCATCCTTTTGGAAGCGGCACCCCCGGGGCAGCAGGGCCGCGGGGCGTGCTGGGGACAAACCCCGCAGCCCTCGGGGACAAACCCCGCAGCACATCCCGTCCCTTCTGTGCCGGACAATTCCTGCCCGGCCGCACAAACCAGCCCTTTGTGCGGGGCACAAACAAGGGCAGGTTCCCGGCAGGACACAAAGGCGGGATTGAGCTCTGGGATCAGCTGAGCCCTGCGCATGACGGGCCCTGTTTGCTGCTGGTGGCCGTGGGGGCTCTCCCACCTGTGCTCTTCCGGAGGGAAAACCGAGTGGGAGAGGAACCAGAGGGCAGATATGCCAGCCGTGGCTCCGTGGGGGCTGTGCCAGCAGGATTCCCGGCACCAGGGCCCTCGGGATCGGCACGGCACGGGGCACTGCCCGCTGCTTCCGTGGGCACCCACGGCACGGGAATGCCGGGCCCTTCGCACAGGGAATGCCAGGCCTTTGGCACAGGGAATGCTGGGCCCTTGGCAAAGGGAATTCCAAGCCCTTGGCACAGGGAATTCCAAGCCCTTGGCACAGGGAATTCCAGGCAGTTTGCACAGGGAATTCCAGGCAGTTTGCACAGGGAATGCCAGGCCTTTGGCACAGGGAATTCCAAGCCCTTGGCGCAGGGAATGCCAGGCACTCAGCTGAGGGATGCGCTGTTCAGGGGGAAAGGGGGGTGTCAGTGGCTTTCCATGGCAGGGAAAGCCATTCCCGGTGGGAATAAGGCCCAGGGGAGCGGGTGCCGGTCCCTTGACCTCAGGTGTCAGGGGTTCAGCCCACCCTGGGGGTCCTGGCCCCACATAACCCCCAGACAGAGGGGAAGGGAGGGCACAGATGGCACACGGGGGGTCTCGGACCCCACTTGGGGGGGGTCCCTGGGGGGGGTCCCAGCCCCCCGCCCCGCCGCCAGGGGGCGCCTTTCCCCTGCCCCGCCCCCCGCGCAGGCGCGGTGCCGCGGCGGGGGTGGGCGTGGCCGCGGGCGGGCGCTGCTCCGCCATTGGCCCGGTGGCGGCGGCGGCCGCGTGCGGCGGCCAAAGCGTTCCGGGCGGGAACGGGGGCGGCGGCGCGTTCCGGGCGGCGCGTTCCGTTCCTCCCCCCCCCCCGCCCGCCCGCCCCCCCCCGCCCCGGGAGCGGCCTCGGCGGCGGCGGCGGCGGCGGCGGGAGGGCCCGGGGGCCGCTCCGCTGCGGGCCGGGCCGCCCATGGAGCCGCGCGCAGGTAACGGCGGGGCCGGCGCCGCGTCCGGAAAGTTTTGTCGGGGCCGGGCCTTGGGGTGCGGTGCGGGGGGGGGGGGGGGGGGGGGGGGGCCCCCGGGGGGGGGGGGGGGGGGGGGGGGGGGGGGGGGGGGGGGGGGGCGGCGGCGGCACCCGCGGGGTCGCAGCGCGGCCTCGGGGGCCGGGCCCGGGGTGGGGGGCTCGGGGGTCGGTGCCAGAGTGCGGGGTCGGCCCCGGGGGCCCGGGCGGACCCCCCCGCGCTCCAACCGCCCACGGCCGGGCCGGGGCCGCCCCCCGCCCGCTCCCGGTGCGGAGCCCCCCGGGGATTCACCCCCCGCTCTTGGGGCTCCACCGGGGAGCGGCGACCCCCAGTACCCCCCTCCCCCCCATCCCCGTGGCCGGGCGGTGACGTTGCCCCAGGCCCGGGGATTTACGGCCGGATCGTCGCTTGTTTTCCCGGTGCCGCCGGGATATCGAGGGCCGGGCCGGGGGGTCGAGCCCGGGGGCGCGGGGGGGGCCCTTCCCGAGCGCTGGAGATCCCGGAGCGGCCGCCGGGGCCGCCTCGGCAGCGGGACGAGAGCTCAGGGAGCAGCCCGGAGTTTGCCGGTCCCGATCCAGAGGAATCCAGGGAGCTCCGCGTTGTCCCCGCGGGCGAGGAGCAGCTCCAGGGAAACTGCTCCAGGAGTCACCCCCGGGCACTGCCGAGGGGCTGAGACCCTTGTGTGGGTGTCCGGATCCCGGCGGGATGGAGGGCGGCAGGGGGATGGGAAGAGGAGCCGTGCGCCCGAGTTACTCGAAATCCGAGGCTCTGCTCTTCCCGGCGCTTTAATTTCGGCCGGTTGGGTTTTCTACCGGAGCGTTTGTGCTGAATCTGTGCCGCTCGGTGCCCGTTCTGCTCTCGGGGAGATGCTCCCGCCCTCAACAGGTGCCTTGGCTCCCACAGCCCCGAGTTACACCCCAAAGCCGTCCCTGGAAGGGACTGAAAAGTGGATTTTCCCGGCGGGAAGAGCCCTGGATTGGAAGGCTCCGGGGAGGAGACACAGAGTGGGGGATAAGGCTGCCGTGGCCTCGATTGCGGAGTGGCCGCTTGGAGCATCCCCTGGGACAGCGGGAAGGACGGAGCGTGCCGGGCCTGGGGCTCCTGGAGATCCAGGGATCGGGCTGGAAATAGTCACGGCCTGGTTTGAAGAGAGTCTGGCTCCAGGGGAATGTCCCTGGTGCGGCTGCAGAGAGGACCAAGTTTATTGTCGGTGCTCCAGAGTGGGTCCTTGGAGAGTCCCTGTCATTCCTGGGAGCAGAGGACTTGCTAACTAGGAGAGATGATGATGATGATGATGATGGGGCAGAGCCTGGATTTGGCCAAGCTGCTGCGTTTGTGTTGGAGACTTTCTCAGCTTTTCTCCCTCACAGCGGGTTCCTTGGGATGGTCTGGGTGCTGGGAGGAGCCCAGCTGTGCCTGGAGCAGCAGGAAGCTGTTGGAGCTCTGGAAAACAGGATAAAGCCGTTATTTGAAGCACTGAAGCTTTATAAAAACAGGATGATTTCTGTGACTCTCACTGTGACTCGCTCAGCCCACCCTGACTCCTGAAGCACCAGTGTGGTTTTAGGAACCCTTTTTCCCAGCTGGGAGAGCTCTGCTTTGCAGGGATCATGTGCTGTCCTTTTGCCAGAGCTCTGCCAGAGGCTCCCAAGGCTACAGTTCCTGGGATGGGGAATCTCCCTGGAGAGCTGCTCGTACCTCGAGGTGCGACCGTGGTGCCTCACCCAGCCCGGCCTCAGCTGCCTGTCCCATCTGTGTCCCAAATATCCCCGCTGTTTTCCCTCTCAGACCTCCTCCTGCACCCCGAGCACCCTTCCTTCGGGCTGAGGGAGCCGGGCAGCTCGTGGGGTGTTCCTGCACCGTCGCTTTTATCGGGAATCACTGGGGTTTGGGCTTTGCTGGTGGAGTTTCTGTGACGGTGGTGATGGTGATGGTGAGCCAGGTTGATTCCCACCCTGGATGAGGTGGGACTGTGCCCCTGCAGCCCCTGTGGGAGCTTAGTGAGCACGGCACAGGTGTCAGGTCAGGTCGGGTTCAGCGCGGTCCCCGCTAATCCCGGCGCGGCTGTTCCGGCGGCGTTAGGTAACCTGCCGGGATGTGGGATGGGGTGGAGGCAGCTCCCACCGTCCTGGGGAGCAGGGGGAACCTCCTCCAGGACCTTTAGGACCTGCTTGCTTGGAGCTGAACCACGGGAGAAGCTCATTTTCCTCATCCCCACTCCTTTAGGGATCAGGTTGGGGCTGCTCCTCTGTCCCACCTGGGGGTCCTTCCACGGGCCTTTCCCTGGAGCCAGGGGTGCTGCAGGTGTCCCCCCTGCCCCCCTCCTTGGCCCTGAGCGTTGCCAAATTCCAGGGATTTGGGGGATTTGGGTTTAGGGCTTCCATACATGCCCACTGGCCTCTCTGCTCCTGCAGCTTCCCAGTGATGGGAGCAAAATCATCGGGGTGGATCAAACCTCCCGTGGATTTTGGGCAGCTCCTGCGTCACCTGCAGGGTCCCCGAGGGCTCTGGGGGTCCCCGAGGGCTCTGGGGGTCCCCATGTCCCCCGTGGGGCTGGGGTGTGGCGGAGGGGCCGGGCAGGGAGCAGAGCCCAGGGAGTGGAGTCCTGGCTCCCGACTCGGTTCCTGCAAAACATCACGTGGCAGATCCGGGGGAGAGACGTCAGAGTTTGCTGCTCCTAAAATATTTCTGGAAGTACCTCTGTAAACACCCCGGCCGTGGCTGACCTGGGCTTGGGATTTGGCCCTTACAAAGGCCTTTATTTTCTGTTCCTGCAGCAGATGTTCAGCACGATGGAAATCTGGCAAAATAAAGGAGCTAAAGCCCTGTAAATCCCGATCCTGGAACTTCCCATGGATCTGGCCTTGCTGCTCCACAGTTAGTTCTGGTGAAATGCTTCAGCTCAGTGTTTTCGGTGGTTTGTTTTCCCCCCCTCGATGGAGCTGAGGGACACTGAGCTCTTGGACCTTGTGTCCTCTGGAATTCCTCCCTCAGCCTCCCAATTCCCCTGATGGTGTCCTGGCAGTGTGGTCCTGCTCTGGGATGCTCTGGGGTGCTCCTGCTGAGTCCCTTCCCAAACCTGGCACTCTGGAGTTGCTCTGGAAGAGGCCCTGAGGGGAGCGAGTGGCAGCTCTGGGTGGGGGTGGTTTATGACTTTCCCCTTGTTTTAGATGGCTGTTCAGTGTTAAAGGTCTCAATTCCTGTCGGGAATTCCTGGTGGGTCCTGCAGAGAATCACCGGGATGGTGGGAGTCTGAAATGCACGTGTTCCCCACTTCTCTGGCTGGAATGTGCCAGGAATGCTCACTCTGGATTAGATCCATCCCAGGGCACTTCGGGCTCTGCTGTTCCGTGGATTTGAAGTTGTGCCTCTCCCAGGGCTTGGATTTCCCGTCTGGGCTTTGTATTTCCAACCTGTTCCAAAAGGAGGGGGAGAGGACAGAGCCCTTCCCTCCCACAGGGGCAGGGACTGATCACTGACACTGGGGTGGGGCCGTTTCTGTCCCAATCCCTGATAAATCCCCCACAGTCCATCCTTGCCGGGCCCGGAGTTCTCCATCAGCGTTTCCCCCGGCGTTCCTGTGTGCGAGGGAGTTTGGAATGCCATGGATGGGGGGGTGTTCTGGCTGTGCTGCTCATTCCCTCCCCAAAGCTCCGCTGAGTTTCCATTTTCCCTTGGGATTCCAAACCCCACCCGCGGGAAGTTTGACCCGTTATCCCGTTATCCCGTCCCGGAGCCGCTCGCTGCTCCTGCAGCTCCTGCCAGGGATGGAGGGATCCAGGCGAGCGGCTCCCAGTTAAGGACCTTCCCTAAACTGGTGGGGCCAGGGCAGGGATCGCTGCCAAATCCCGCTCCCATCGTGGCTCCGGGATCTCTCCGCAGGAAAACACGGAGGAGTTTTTTCCTGGGGGCAGGAAGTTAATGATGACACCACCCTGAGAGAGGGGGAATGGTGTTTCCCCAGCAAAGCCAGGGAATTCCAGGGTATAACCTGGATGTTTAACGGTTCCCTTAGGGAATTTTGCACATGCTCTTAGGGAATTTTGCACATCTTCAGGGATAATCTCGGAAAGAGACTCCGGGGGTGTTTTACCCATCCTGAAAAAGAGACATTTTCAAGGCTCCAGGGAATTTTGTTCATCTTTAGGGATAATCCTGTAAAAGAGATTGTTGTTCTCCCTGGGAAACAACCACATTTGTTCGTATTCCACGTAATCCTGAAATGTCCTCTTTTATTCCCAATGCACCAGCACTTCCCTTTTCCCAATCCTTTTTTCCCCCCTTCTTCCACATTTTGGGTTTGGGGCGAATTCTTCTCCTGGCGGTTTCTGTTCCTTGATGGCAGGATTTTTATCCCAGCCTTTAACTGCAAGGCCCCAAATCCAGCAGAGCTCTTTGCCCATCTCCCTTTCCCTTTCCCCCTTCTGCCCCGAGGAATGCGGAAATTCAGGATTCGGGGGCACGGCGGGAGCACACGCCTTCCCCAGGCTCAGAAACTGCCAAAATCCAGAGTTACAGGATAGATCTTTGGTTTTGCTCCCTCCTGGGAAGGAGCTCTGGATTGGGAAGGAGCCTGGGAAGGAGCTGTGGGTTGGGGAGGAGCTCTGGGTTGGGAAGGAGCTCTGTCTGGACGTTTATTTTCCCTGCAAGAGCAGTTGGGGTGTTTTATTTTTTTTTTTGTTTGTTTGGGGTTTGTTTTTTCTTTTTGCCTTTTGGAAGGGGATTTCTAAAATTTCCTTAGGACAGGCACACTTCCTAATTCCAAGCATTTTGGCCTTGCTTCCCCTTCCCTGGCCCGCAGCTGGGAGCGGGATGGGGCAGGGATTTGCTCCCTGTAAACGCCTGAGAGGAACTTCCTGCTTTCTCACCGCTCCCACACATTCACTTCTTGTGTCATTTACTCCCAGCTCCTCATCCCTAATGCGGGAAGAGAAGCCCCACCACCTTTGGGATGAGAATTGGGGTTAGCTCCTGGGTTTTCCAAGGAAATGCCCGTTGTTCTCCCACTTCCCAGTGCATGAGCGGGCAGTCCCTGAGCACAGTTAACTCCAGGGGGGAGGTTCATGGCCTGGCTCCTTGTTTTACCCTCCACCAGCCCATCCATGTGCGCTGTGGGTGTCGTTGCCAGATTGATGCCGAGGAGCCGATCAGGCGCCGCCGACCCCGTCCGTGCGCGGCTCCATGAGCCACGGCCTCGGCTATGGACATCGTCCTGTCCGACTTTGTTCGCTCGACGGGGGCAGAGCCGGGGCTGGCCAGAGACCTCCTTGAAGGTAGGAAAGCTGGGAATAACTGGGGAAGAGCCAGAGGTGGCTGTGGGGGAGGCAGGAGGGAGAAAGGACTTGGGAAGAGGGCCCGGAGCTGCGGGGCTGGGAGAGGAAAATCCTGCCCTGGGGATGCGGCTGCCTTGGCTTCTCCTTGCACATCTCCGGGGTGATGGATTGCAAGCGTTGGGAAGGAAAGGGCAGCAAGCAGGAGGGTGGATTCCCTTCCTCCATCCGCCGCCGGCCACACAACTCAAGGGGTTTTTTATCTTTCTGTCGGCAGTGCCTTAAAAAAAATTAAGGATTTTCTCCTTTCTATCAATGGCATCTTAAAAAAGTGAAGAGGGTGGGTTTTTTTTTTTCCTTTTTATCAACAGTGCCTTCAAAAACTTTGGGGTTATGGCTCTTTCCAGTGGCGCTGCGGGAGTTGATTTATTTTGAAAGCGGCACTTCCAGCTCGTTTCGGTGACGCTGCTGTTCCTCCGGCAGCCTTGGAGGAGCTGACAGCTGCAGGGGGTGGGAATGAGGGGAAAACACGAGGATTTTCCTTTTTTGGGTGGTATTGGTGAAGCAGTCGGATAAATAGATGCACAGAGTGGAGTTTGAGGGCGAGGTGAGCGATTCAAGTCGTGCTTTCCCATCTGTGCTTTGAGCTTCCTCTGTGTCTGGTGGCAGGGACGGGTCTGGAGGATCGTGGAACCGTGGAGTGGGTTGGCTTGGGAGGGACCACGACAGGGACACCCTCCACAAGACCAGGTTGCTCCAAACCTGGAACAGCTCCAGGGGTGGGCCATGCACAGCTTCCCTGGGCAGGGGGGGGCCTCCCCAGCTTTCTGTACCGTCAACCCCAGTCCAATCCCTTCCCCTGCAGGCAAGAACTGGGACCTGAGCGCGGCGCTGAGCGACTTCGAGCAGCTGCGGCAGGTGCACGCGGGGAACCTGCCGCCCTCCTTCAACGAGGGCCGCGGTGCCCGCACCCCGGAGCCGCGGGAGGCGGCACGGCCGGGCCGGCCGCCCCTGCAGCGCCAGGATGACCTCGTGCAAGGTCAGTGTCCCGCAGCCAGAGGGTCCCCCCTCTGACCTCCCTCCTCCTCCTCCTCCTCCTGGTGCCGGCCTCGCTCAGGTGGGTTTTGCCTTTTTCCCCTCCCCAGAGAAGCGCCTGTCCCGAGGCATCTCCCACGCCAGCTCCACCATCGTGTCCCTGGCGCGCTCCCACGTCTCCAGCAACGGCGGCGGCGGCGGCGGCGAGCACCTGCTGGAGACGCCCATCTGCACCTTCCAGCTGCCCGACCTCACCGTGTACTCCGAGGAGTTCCGCAGCTTCATCGAGCGCGACCTCATCGAGCAGTCCATGCTGGTGGCGCTGGAGCAGGCTGGTGAGTGCTGGCTCCGTGCTGGTGGCGCTGGAGCAGGCTGGTGAGTGCTGGCTCCGTGCTGGTGGCGCTGGAGCAGGCTGGTGAGTGCTGGCTCCGTGCTGGTGGCACTGGAGCAGGCCGGTGAGTGCTGGCTCCGTACTGGTGGCACTGGAGCAGGCTGGTGAGTGCTGGCTCCGTGCTGGTGGCGCTGGAGCAGGCTGGTGAGTGCTGGCTCTGTGCTGGTGGCAGTGGGACCCTTGGGAACGCCCCAGGATGTCACAGGGATGCAACATCCGACAGGGAGCCAGTCATTCCATGCTTTTTATGGCCTGGTGCAAGGGCCGAGGGGGAGCTGCTTCCTTCACCCAGGGACACCGTGTGTACGTAGCCCAGGGCTGCTGTCACCACGCACAGATGAGTGGGGGCACCCAAAATCTGGCGTTGTCTCACTCCTGGAGCGTTCCAGTGCCATGCTCCAGCCAGCCAGCCCCTTGGAGAGACAGGGAGAAGGGAATTCCTGTGTAACACAGACAGCAGCTGATGCTGCTGCCCCATCCGGGATTGATTTTGGGCACAAGGTCGATGCTGCTGCTCCAGCACCCGCTGGTTCACTGTGTGCCTGGGGAGGAACCCCCTGCCCAGGGCACATGGATTTGCTTCCCATCAGTCTCCTGAGTGGCTCCCAGAGGTGTGTAAATAGGGTTGAGCTGGGGAATGGTGGGGAAAAGCCCCATCCCTGCCCCCAGGACACAGGAGGGGGCTCAGGAGGGTCTGCACCCCCAGTTGTTCCTGTGGCCGCTATCCTCAGGGATAACAGCCCCTCGGAGTGCCCAGCCTGTCCCTCACCCGCTCAGGTGTTGCTGTAACAAATATTCTCATGTTTTGGGAATGAGCACTCGATCCCCACGATCCCCTTACACGGCAACGGCGCCGCCGTCGGGTCTGGTGCAGATAAACCCCGGATCCCATCCCAGTGGGCTCGGGGGGTTGGGTTCCTGTGGGGTGAGGGGGCTGGGGGAGGGGGCTGGGTGCTCCATCCGTGGGCTGGGGGCACTTCCAGGAGCGCTGGGACACCGTTAACGGGGAGGAATGTGGGGTTTTAGAAGACGCCTTTGGGAGGCTCTGTGGGTTGTTGTAAACGAGTG
This sequence comes from Empidonax traillii, assembly GCF_003031625.1. NCBI lineage: Eukaryota > Metazoa > Chordata > Aves > Passeriformes > Tyrannidae > Empidonax > Empidonax traillii. The sequence goes on along the minus strand of NW_020957125.1, from coordinate 14,774 downwards.
TTTGTCTGTAACAAAGGGCTGTAATGCAGCCTTGAAATATTCCAAGCTGGATTCCAAGTAGGGCTTTGAGCGTGGTGCTGTGATCTAGGGAGGCTCCCGTCATTAATTTGGCACACACTGTCCCTTAGGGGATTAAGGAAATGTTTTATAGCCCAGTAAACGTTCAGATCCTCTCCCTGCGCACCCAGAGACCCCGTTACACCACGGTGGCAGAGCAGGTGCTTCCAAAGGGGCTGTAAACTGCAATGGGATCCTCTGGGAATGCCTTGAACGTGCTGGGAGTGGTACAGAAAGGTCTTGGCTGAGCTGAAGCCTCAGCCCTCGCCGTAGCCTGGGTGTCCTTTGGCACAAACCCTCGTGGATCGGGGATCAGGCCTTGCCCTGTGTTGGGATGCTGCAGAGTGGGCTCATCCCTGGGACACTCCCTCCCTCCTGTGATCCACAGGAGTGGATTCCCGGTAGCCTTAGGGGAGCCATTTGGGTTTTGGGTGAGGCAATTCCCGTTTCGGGCTGGGAGGAGCTGCCGGTTCCTCCCCGCTGCCATGGCCTGTTGGGGTGGTTCCTGTTGGAAGAAACGATGGGATTTCCCCAAACACACCTTTTGTGTTTGGGACAGCACTGTCCCCTGACCCCTGTGGGGACAAATCACTGTTCTGTGGGGTGACACTGGGCTCCGCAGGGTCGTGGTGCTGGATCCAGAGGGAGCCTCTGGATGCCGACGGATTTTCCCGCTGCCGCTCTGGGAAGATCCCTCTGTGCTCCCCAATCCAGTTGTCCTGCCCTGGCAGAGCTCTCGGGGCTGTTTCCTAAGAAATGTGTGTTGTTTTCCTTCCTCCTGGGCGGCCCCTTGGCCTTTCCACCGCCCCGACGGGAGCAAAACAGCGGGAGCAAAGCGGGGTTGGGCTGCGGTTCCTCTGGAGACGGCTCCTCTGGTGTAACCGGAGTGGCTGCAAACACTCGGGCCCAGAAATACCTCCCCAAGGTGTGTCCCCCGGGAGGGCACCCAGCCAGAGCTTGCACAACCTCCACAGTGCCAAGCAGGGACTCAGAAGGGCGTCGGGTCCCCCAGGAAGGAGGGGAGGGGGATGGAAGGGACCCCTGGGCAGCGTTTTGGGGTGGGGAGGGGGTGGCTCCTGTGCCTTCGCTGCCCTGGCCCTGGGCCACTTGGCCAGGCTCCCTGCTGGGCCGTGCCAGGAGCTGTGTGGAGGGAACAGCCGGCTTTTCCACGCAGAGCCGTTGTCCCCAGGCTCCGGCGGGTCCCTCTGTCCCGGCACAGGGCGCAGGATCGACCCACCCGCCTCGCACTGGGCTGGGGGGTTGTGTGTTCCCTGTCTGGGGGTGTTGGAACCCCCTTTTCCTGCACTCAGCTCCTCCCTGAGGCTGTGCTAACCATTTCCAGCAGTCCCATGTCTGCCTGTCGGGATCCCTGGCAGGGCCTGGGCTCGGGAGGGAGGGAGAGGCTCCTTGGAAAGGGCTGGGAAAGGGCTGGTTTCCTGCAGGAGCGATTTAAATACAACTCGCTGGAAGGCTGAACAGCCTCCTCCAGCCAAAAGCCTGCCTGTTGCACAGGATCCAAAAACTCCTGGGGAGCGAGGCAGCCAAGGAGGGGTGTTGAGGGCAGAGACACAGCCTGGGGGGGTTCAGAGTGCTGAGCCAGCCCCGCTTTGCTCCCTCGGGAAGGGCTGGACCTCCAGGCTGAGCCTCCAGCCACGCTGGGCTGGCTGGGCAGTTTTTCCTACCTTCTATTTTTAGCTGCTCTCGAGTCAAACCGCCACAATGACCCAAAACTCGCGGTTTAAAGGGCACAAAGCGCCGTCAGTTCGTGTTTGCAGCGGGAAAGCTGCTGGGATCAGCAGGAATCCCGGAGTGTTCTGCCTGGGAACCAGTGAGCAGGGAGAACCAGGCTGGGAGAGGGTGGAAACCAAGGGGATTTGGTTCCAAGAAGCAGCAAAAAAGCTGTTTTTTTTTTTCCCTGGAGAAGCATTTTCAGCATGATGGGCTTTTTGGGGAGGGAAATAAGGGGAGGGGAGAAATGAGTAGAGGAGAACTGGTCTGGGTGGAAGTCCTGGCTCTTATTCCTGTTTAATTCTGATTTGGGTGACCCTGTTCAGTCTGACCCTTTCCCGGCGTCCCCTGGAAGTTTTACAGCTCCGACCTCCCCTTTTTGTTGCTTTATCAACGTCCTGTCCCTGCTCCCCAGCCCTGGGACGGGTCTGTCCCTGCTCCCCAGCCCTGGGACGGGTCTGTCCCTGCTCCCCAGCTTGTTCAGCTGGTCTTTTGTCCTCGTTGGTGCTTTTGGAGGGGTTGAGCCCCCCCAGTGCCCCCCAGAGCTGTGCTGTGCTGTGGTCTCATGCTCTCCCACGTTCCCCCAGGGCGCCTGAACTGGTGGGTGACGGTGGATCCCAGTTGCCAGCGCCTGCTGCCCCTGGCCACCACGGGCGACGGGAACTGCCTCCTCCACGCCGCCTCCCTGGGTAAGGAGTGGGGGACCTCAACAGGTTGTGGGGGGCGATACCAACCCCTCCTGACCCTCCTCTCCATCCTTCCTCCCCCTCAGGAATGTGGGGCTTCCACGACCGGGACCTGATGCTGCGGAAATCCCTGTACACGCTGATGGACAAGGGAGCGGAGCGGGAGGCGCTGAGGAGGAGGTGGCGCTGGCAGCAGACGCAGCAGAACAAGGAGGTGGGAGCCTCGCTCTGGGCCCTCCCTGCCCAGGGGAAGGTCCTGGGGAAGCACCCCCTGGGTTTGGGGGGCTGTGGCAAACCAACACATCCCGTGGCTGGAGCCTGGGGGGATGGAGGTGCCCTCAGGGGCAGGGGGTCCCTCCTTTCAGGGACGTGGTGCAGAACGTGGTGATTGTTTTCGCACAAATCCATAGAGAAAAGTTGTGCCGTGGGTATAAACCGGTGCTGGAGCGACTGGGAGAGGTTTCCTGGGAGGATTTCGGGTTCTCACTGCTGTTTTTTCCAGTCTGGGCTGGTGTACACGGAGGAGGAGTGGCAGAAGGAGTGGAACGAGCTGATCAAGCTGGCGTCCAGCGAGCCCCGCGTGCACTACGGCACCAACGGCGGCGGCTGCGGCGGGTGCGTGAGTGCCTGGGGGCAGTGACACAGCCTGGGGGGAAACAGGAATGCCCTCCCTCGGGGCACAGCTCGGGGGGCAGCCCCAGGGCAGGGCACGGGGCTGGGGGGGCCGCCTTGGGCCGGCTCGTTGGGGCTGCGCTGTCAATCCACCTCTGCCCTGCCACCTCTGAAACCTCCTCCTGGCGTCACAAAGCAACCACTGGGTATCCCAAGGGCGACATTGCTCTCCCCCCAGGGTGGAGAGCTCGGAAGAGCCGGTGTACGAGAGCCTGGAGGAGTTCCACGTCTTCGTCCTGGCCCACGTGCTCAAGAGGCCCATCGTGGTGGTGGCAGACACGATGCTGCGGGACTCGGGGGGCGAAGGTGAGGCCTGCCCAGCTCGGCTCCCAGCCCTGTTTCTGCTGCTTTGAGAGCAGAAACCCCATGAGGGTTTTTCTTTTTTGTACCTCTTTACCCCCCCCCCCACTCTCGTGTAGAGGCGGGAAATTCCGTTCCCTGCGTGGTGGATTTTCCACCATCGGCTTCATTTTCCCGTCAGGGAAGGTCAATCGACTTCCAGCGCTCTGTGGGCAAAGTTTGTCTTGTGGGGGAGTGAAGAAGAGGAGGGTTTTCTATAGAAAATGCCAGCTCATTCTGCATTTTCCACCCTCCTGATGTAAAAGAAATGTCCGTTCTGGGGTTGTGGTTTTGTTTAAAGTCCCTTGAGGTGACGGATAATTGCAGGTGAGACCTCAGCTGAGGCAAACGGCTCATTCTGGAGCAATTGTGGCACAAACAACTCTGACCTCTTGAACCTGTGATCAGAACTAACCACCCAAATGCTTTCTTCCCAGCATTTGCCCCCATTCCCTTTGGAGGGATCTACCTGCCCCTGGAAGTCCCAGCCAACAAATGCCACCGCTCTCCCTTGGTTCTGGCTTACGACCAAGCCCATTTCTCTGCCCTGGTCTCCATGGAGCAGAAGGAAAACACAAAGGATCAAGGTAGGGGATGAGATCCAGGTGAAAGAAGCACTGAAGGAGTCCTGTGGAGGAGGATTTGGGGGTGCTGGGGGGGGAAAGAGCTGGGCAGGACCCAGCAACATGCACCAGCAGCCCAGGAGAGCAACAGTGTCCTGAGCCTGGAGCCCTTCCAGTGCCTAAAGGGGCTCCAGGAGCTGAAGAGGGACTTGGGACAAGGACATGAAGTGACAGGACAAGGGGGAATGGCTTCCCACTGACAAAAGGCAGGGTTAGATGGGATATTGGGAAGAAATTCATCCCTGGACGTGTCCAAGGCCAGGTTGGACGGGGCTCGGAGCAACCTGGGCTGGTGGAAGGTGGGACTGGATGAGTTTTAAGGTCCTTCCACCCCAAACCTGTCCACGACGCTCTGATGATTCCACGATCCCAGGCACTGGCAGCCACTGGGGTTTGCTGTGGTGCTGTTCCCATCAGAAAGGTGGGCTGTGAGTGGGGGATAGTTGTCCTTTTGGGCTGTAAACGTGGTGTTTCTGTCCTGGGGCAGCTGTGATCCCTCTGACGGACTCGGAGCACAAGCTGCTCCCGGTGCACTTCGCCGTGGATCCCGGGAAGGACTGGCAGTGGGGGAAGGACGACAGTGACAACGTCAAGCTGGCCAGGTTGGTGATCCACGGGGGATCCAGGTGATCCACAGAGCAGGGCTGGAGGGGTCAGCCCTGACCCCAGCTGGGATTTCGTGTGCTGGGTGGAGGTTGGGCTTAGGGGATGACTCTGCTGGTGGGGATGGAGCAGCTTTCCCCTCATTCTCCTTCACTTTGGTGCCTTTGGGGTGGGGCTGTGACACCTCCTGAGCTTCCTTCCCACATGGAAACATGGGGGAGACCCAGGTGGGAATTAGAAACTGGGCTCTAACTTGTGTTTTCCTCCCCCCCCATGGTGACCCCAGTGTGACGCTGTCGCTGGAGGCCAAGCTGCACCTGCTGCACAGCTACATGACTGTGAGGTGGATCACGTTGCCTTGTGACACGCAGGTAAAGGGACCAGGGGGGGATCTTCTTTACCTGTGAATTATTTAACCCTCCTCTCTGCAGGGCAGCGGGTGTGGGGCCTCGCCTGGGGGGCTCTGCCCGCCGGGTTTGCAGCTGATTCTGCTCTGAGCAGGGAAGTGACTCGGTGTGGGGGGTGTGCAGAGCTCTTTCTCTGAGCTTTCCACCGCCCTGAAACCCCCGTGCCCCTCAGGGTGCTCCAAACAAACAGGAGGTGCTGGTTTACAGCCACCTCGGCACTGGGACCAAGGATCTTCCCCCCTCTTTGCTGGCCTTGCCCCTGAAACGTTGCAGAATCCCAGAACAGAGTCATAAAATCACAGAATTCAAATCATAAAGTCCCAGAATATGCCAGGTTGGAAGGGTGCCACGGGCATATCCGTGGGTGTGCGGGGCAGCGTCGCTCTGCGTCCGAATGTCGTCCCGCTCCATGCCCTGAGCGACATCACCTCCTTTGCGTCACCTTCCGCGTGAAAATCCCCGCCCCGGGAATTCCTGGAGTTTGAGATTTGGCTTTTCCTTCTTCCCCAGGCGCCTCTGGCCCAGCCAGAATCCCCCACGGCCTCGGCGGGGGACGACGCTCGCTCGGCGGCGGAGTCGGGCGAGTCGGACAAGGAGTCGGTGTGCAGCAGCTCCGCCAGCAATGGCGGCGCCAGGGCGGCCAAGGACAGGGACAAGCCAAAGAAAGAGCGGGAGAAGGAGAAGGAGAAGGACAAAAAACGGGCAGACTCGGTGGCCAACAAGCTGGGGAGCTTCGGGAAGACCCTGGGCAGCAAGCTAAAAAAGAACATGGGGGGCTTGATGCACGGCAAGGCCGTGAAGGGCGGCCTGAGCAACGGGCAGGGGGACACCCTGGAGAAGAAGAAGAAGGGGTCCCTGAAGGGGCAGAAGGGCAGCAAGGAGGAGTGTTCCCCTGGAGACTCGGCGGCTCCCACGGAGAAGGCGTGCCCGGGGAAGGCGGCCCCGGAGAAGGCGCCGGACCCCTCCAAGTACAGCAGCGACGTGCGGCTGAGCCTGAGCATCCTGCGCGCCGCCATGCAGGGCGAGCGCAAGTTCATCTTCGCCGGCCACCTCAAGACCAGCACCCGGCACCAGTTCCAGGAGGAGATGATCCAGAGGTACCTCCTGGACGCCGAGGAGCGCTTCCTGGCCGAGCAGAGGCAGAAGGAGGCGGAGAAGAAGGCGCTGGGCGGCGCAGCCCCGGCCAAGAAGCCGGAGGGGGAGGCGGGTGCCCACCGGGGCGAGGAGGCGATGCCGGGCCCCGCGTTCCCCCCGCTGCCCCCCGCCTACCCCTCCCAGCCCCCCGAGCCGGCCCTGGGCGCTAAAATAGCCGCTTTTCCCGCCGGCTATTCCGGCGTTTTCACCTTCCCCAGGCCCTCAGTGGGCAGCGCGGAGGGGCCGCACCCCCCCGGGTGCCCCGAGGGCCGCAGGCAGCTGGCGGGGGGGCCCTGCGGGAGCCTCCCCCCCTACGCCACCCTGCCCCGGCACCACCAGGCCCGGCCCGGCCCCCCTGGCCCTGCCCAGCCGGGCAGGTTCTCCCCCACGGACATGGACACCCAGCCTCCCTTCCCTCCGGAGTGCGAGGGCTCCTCCGGCTGCCTCCCCCCGCACAGCAACGGCTGCCGGGAGTTCCTGGAGCAGGACAAGGGGGCGGCGGCAGCGGAGAAGACGAGAAGCCGAGCCCTCTACGGCGTCCAGCAGACCAAGTGCAAACAGCCCAACTGCAGCTTCTATGGACACCCGGAGACTGGGAACTTCTGTTCCTGCTGTTACAAGGAGGAGCTGCGGCGCCGGGAGCGGGAGGCGCTGGTGCACAGGTTCTGACGCTGCCCCCCCTCCCCGCCCCGCGCGGATCTGGGACCCCCTGGAACACGGGGAATGCAATAATAATGGAGATCCAGGATGGTTTTATACACCCCCTCCCCGGCTCCCTCCTGCGCTCTGGGAGGAGGGAGTGAGCGATCCTGGGATTGGGCTGGTGGGATGGAGGGGGGATGCAGGAGGGAGAGGGAGTGGGGAAAAACCAGCCCCTGCTTTCCCAGAGCCCCTGCGAGGGAGGAGGAGGATTCCCAGGGATGGCCTTGGGACAGCAGGGGCTGCTCGGGTCGGAGCACAGGGTGAGGGGGGAGAATTCCTCAAAAACTCAATAAACCAGACCAAAGCTTTGGGAGCTGGGGGTGGGGGGGGGGTGCAGCCCCCGCCGGGTCCTTCCGACCGCCCGGGACGGAGCGAAAAACGCCCCAGTTTGAGCGTCACCAACCTTTTAATGGAGTTTTTTAACACTGGTTTTTATTCTGTATTTCTTCTTGCTGGTACTGAGCGACGGGCGGAGTTGGACGTGGTCGGGGGGGGGTGGGGGGGGGTGGGGAGGGTCACACTCCCCCAGGGATGGCTCCGAGCGCTGGGGAGGGCGGGCTCGGGCTCTGCCCCCTCCGTGGGCTCTTCCCCAGCCCCTCAGCTCTGGTTTTAAAATGCTCTTTTCAGACTTGCTTCCTGGGGCAGGGGGAGCTCCCAGCGCTCCGGGGGTCGGAGCTTTACTGTTTGTGGGAACCGAGGGTGGGGGTCTCCTGCTGGGAATTCCCAGTGGGGAGGGGCAGATCCCCCCGGGGCAGGAGGGGATCAATCCGAGGGGGGGGGGGTCACATAACTCCGTACTTGAGCACAGCTACTCCGTACTACCTCTGATCCTGATTAACTCGGCTCCGCCGTGCTGAGCCACCAACTGACCTTTAGGCTGCGGAATTAACGCATATTTTTGATAACAGGGCTAAAAAAAGCGGAACAATAAGGTAAAAAAACCCACCCCCCCTCGTGACTAACGTCCCACGGCATTCCCAGCCCCATCCCGGCCCCCCCTCCCCAGCTCCCAGGGTGGGATTCACTTTAGCACTGCGATGTTTGCACAGAATTCCTTGGGGTTTTTTTGGTAACTGCAGCTCCCAAACCGGCCCTGCCCCCCACCCCAGGTCCTGCACAGAGCGAGGGGCAGCGTTTCCCATCACATGGAAATAAAACAGGAGTTCTGATCCCTCAGCCCGACTTTACACCATTCCCTCCGTTTTATTTTGGGGGTTTTGTTTTCCAGAAGGCGCCAAACTATGCAAGCCCCTCCCGAGCTGCCCCTGCCCGTGGCCCTTCCCTGGGAGAAGGGATGAGGGATGGGGTGGAGGAGCTGGAAGGGAGCTGAGCTCGGGGCTCCCCGTGGCACCCCAAACACCTCTGAGTCCACCCAGCGATGCCCCCTTGCCTGCCAGTTTTCAAATCCCAAGTTTCGAACGCCCCAGGGATGGTTTGACTCCGGTTTTAAGTCGTTTTCCCCCCTGGTTTTATGAAATCCCCGAGCGTTGGGTCACTCTCTCTGGCTCCTCTGACCTCGGAACAAATGCCAGAGAGTGCATTTTTCCCCCTCAAACTGCAGGAATTCTGATGGACTTTACCCCGGGGCAGGGATGTGCTCTGGCCCCGCTTGGTTCACCCCGGGTTTTAAGCCGAGATGGTTTTAAAACCAAACCAAACCCTCACTGTTGGGTGGGTTTCACCTGGGTTTTCAGGTTCCAGTGTCCCATGTTCATTTTTTCCCAAAACCAGAGCAGCAGCTTCATTTTGGGGCTGGGAATATCCTCCAGGAGCAGGGATGCACCCCATGGCACGGGGCGGGGGGGAAGGTGGGAGGTGACACTTCACGCAGGTTTTGGGAGAATTTCTCTGCAATTTGGTGAAATCCATCCCGATGGAAGCTGGCTTTGGGTGGGGGTGGGAAGTGCCTGGACCCGCTCGCTGCTTTATTGGGTTTGGGGGGTGGGGAGAGAGAGAGGGAAAATGCAGAAAACCTGGAGGGAAAGCACCAAACCTGCCCCGGGGAGGGATTTTTTATTTTCCACTGGGACGGGGACAGGGAGGCTGCAATGTGACCCCCAAGGTCAAACTAAGTGCACTTACTGGTGTGGTTGGAAATTCAAATCGCTGCCATCGGATCCTGGTGGAAGAGAGCTTTATCTTTCAGGGTGTGTAAAACCCGTTTTATTGGGATTTTCTTTGGTTTTGTTAAATGGGATCCACCTTCGCCGGCCCCCTCGGCGGGGGAGGCCGGGGCAGCTCTGGGTCTCACTAACGCCGAGTGACCTGAATTAATTCTGCAGTGGTTTATTCACAGAAAAAAAAAAAAAAAAAAAAAAAAAAAAAAAAAAAAAAAAAAAAAAAAAAAAAAAAAAAAAAGCAACACCCAACCTTTTATTTTTATTATTATTATTATTATTATTATTAATTCCGTATTAATTGGTGATATTCGGCCTCCTGGTGAGCAGGGCTGGAGCGGCGCGGTCGGGCTGTACCTGCGGCCTCGTTGTGCTGCCACAGACTCACTGACAATAAAAACCTTCAGCTGATGCACCCGGGCAGCGCCGAGGCTCCTTCCTCCCCCCTCCCCTCCTGGGGACCCCAATTCCCTCCCTGGGGCTGCTCCTCATCCCTTCCTCCATCCAGTTAGTGGGATTTTGGGGGGGTTTTTTTGTCCTCTCTCCTGGGGAGTGGGTAAGTCCCCCTTCTGCTCCTTCTCTTTCCTTCTATTCCATTTGTTCTGTGATTCCATTTCTGTACCAATTCTCGGCCTTGATTTAAAATTGAACCCCATAACCACCCCTCCCTTCCCTTTCTGTCCTCGCTGACCTTGGAGCCTTTTCCCCAACTGCATCCCAAGGACGACCCCGAGGGGATGCTCCGGTTTTTGACCCGAGCCTCGGGATAAAATCCAGGGATAAAATCCAGGGATAAAATCCAGGGATAAAATCCAGCTGCCTCCTGGCGCGGGCTTCTCCAAACACAAGCTTTGAAGGGGTTTGGGGGTGGTCGGAGATGGATCGCGGGAAGTGGGACCCTTGGCGCGGCTTCCCGCGGGATTTCTGCGCGTCGGGATTTTCCCTCCCAGCTCCCGGTGTTTTCCCTCCCTCCCGGTGTCTCCAGTGGCCGCTCCGTGCCCGGTGCCACGTCTGTGCCGGCCGATTTTCCTGCAGGGTTTTTTCTGCCGGGGCGGCCCGGGCTGACCCCGCGCTGGCAGCGGAGCAGCTCCCGGCTCGAAGCCTCCAGGAAATTCCTCTCCCCTGCCAGGTGCGGGAGCCAAAATCCCATCCGAGCCCCACCGGGATCCTCCGCCAGGTGATTCTCCTGCAGGAGGGAAACTGAGGCACACGAGCAGCAGCCCCCCAAAAATCTGGGGGGGAAATAAATACACCAAAAATGGCATTTGGAGCCGGAGCTCCAAAACGTGCTCCGGTGGGTTTTCCACGAGCCAGGAGTTATACCCCCGTGTGCTGCTGCCCTTGGCTCCCTTGGGGTTTGGGGTGCCCCGGGGGTCTCGTGGCACTGGGGGGGTGGCACAGGTGGCCCCAGGGCCACCATCCACCTGCCGCCGGGTGCGGGGTCGGAGCCCCGGTGGTCGGCGAGGCGGGGGCCGGGCGGGCCCGGCTCGGGAGCCGCCGTTCCGGCCGGGAGGAGAAGGCTCCGTGCTTGGGCCGTGAGTCACCGCGCTCCGCCCGGCCCCGGGAGAGGCCCCGGGCCCCCCCCCGTGACGCTGCGGGGACGGGACGGGGTTTGGGGGTTCCCCTGCCCGGGGCAGCGCTTACTGGGGGGCCGGGGCTCGGGGACCCCAGGACCGCCCGTCCCTGGCGGGGTCTCCGGGGCTGCGGGGACCCCAGAACGGCCTGTCCTTGGACGGGGCCCCCAGGGCTGTACCCCCGCCTGGGCTCTCCCCGCTTTCCCACCGCCGGCACCGGGCGCTGGGATGGAGCGGGGCGGGATGCCGGGAGCGGAAGGCTCGGGATGTCGGGATGGATCGAATCCCGGGCCCCGGGGGGGCGGGATACCGGGGCAGGGATGCCGGGGGAGGGCGGGATGCCGGGGTGAGGGGCGGGATGCCGGGCAGGGATGCCAGGGGAGGGCGGGATGCCGGGATGAGGGGCGGGATGCCGGGGCCGGGCCGGGCGCTCCGGGCTCCCTCCCGGCCGCTCCGGCCCCGCCGCTCCGGGCCCGCCCGGGCCAAAGTCCCTGCGCCATGAGCGGGGCCCCGGGCGGGCGCCGCCCGCCCTTCCCCGGGCTCCCAGGTAGGGCCGGGGCCGGGATCGGGGGGTCCGAGGGTCCCGGGGGGGCTCGGGGGGCTCGGGGCCCTCGGAGCCCCGGACCCAGTGCCGGTCCCCGCAGGGGAGCGGGTGCTGGAGGAGGCGGCGGGCGCCCGGCAGCGCTGCGGGGCCGGCTCCGTCCCGGGAACGCTGCTCTGCACCAACCGCCGCCTCGCCTTCCTGCCCGGCCAGGTGCGACGGGAACACCGGCAACGCCGGGAATACCGGCAACGCCGGGAACACCGGGAACGGGACCGCGGAGCCCCCCCATCCCACCGCATCCCTGTCCCGTCCCGACCCCATCCCACCGCACCCCGGCCGTCAGCCCAGCCCCTTCCCACCCCATTCCCGCCCCCTATCCCAGCCCCATTCCGGCTTCACTCCAAACTCATCCTGACCCTCATCCTGGTTGCATCTACACCCCATCCCAGCTGCACCCCAACCCCATCCCAGCTGCACCCCAACCCCATCCCAGCCCCACCCCAGCCCACCCTGCCTGGTCGATTGTGGAACCGCCGTGTTTGCCCTGGCAGCTCCTCGTGGCAGGACGGCCTCGGGGGCGAGGAACAGTGAAGGAGGGACATGGGACAGCTGTAGAGCCCAGCCCCATCCCCACCACCCTTCCTGGAATCGCGGGGGACGCTCCGGGGCAGCTTCCAGCCTTCCCTGCTCTCCCACAGGGCCCCGGCTCCCACGGCTTCCTGCGCTCCGAGGACGAGGTGGCCCTGACCTGCATCCGCAAGCTGGTGGCAGGTAACGGGACACGTGTGATGAGCTGGGCAGGTCTCGGGGCTCAGCTCAGCTCTGTGTGATGAGCTGGGCAGGTCTCAGCTGGCCCTGACAGCCTCCCCCCGCCCCGTGCCCCCCACCCCAGCCAGCAGCTTCTCCAAGCCCAAGGTGCTCACGGCCACCTCCACCCTCAAGTTCATCCCCGAGGAGCTCGCCGTGTTCTGCCGGGATTTCCGCCTGCTCCGCTTCTCCTTCCCCGACAACGGGCTGGCTCCACAAGCGTTCAGGGTGAGCCCAGGGGTGAGGGGGGTGATGCTGGAGTGTTGGACCCTCACTCTGGGTTCTGGGGGGGGTTGGAGGGGGCTCACACCCCGCCCTGGCTGCCCTCGCAGGTGGCCAACGCCATCGCCCAGGCGCGGGAAGTGGCCGCGTGGCCGGGGGACACCGAGGGACACGACGGCTGGTCCTGGCCTGGCGAGGCCCCCCCGGAGGAAGAGGAGGATGATGATGAGGAGGAGGATGAGGAGGAAGGCCTGGGTGCCACGCTGCTCTTCGAGAGCCTGCGGGACTGGGAGGAGGAGCTGGAGCGCCTGGGTGCCACGGGCTGGAGGGTGAGCGCCGTCAACGAGCGCTTCGACATGGCCCCCAGGTATGGCCCCACCGGGCATGGGGGTCCCTGGGCCCCTCAGCACCCAGGGGGGGGTCACAGCATGGACCTCCCACCCCCCCCGTGGGGGGAACCCCTCTCTGTCTGCCCCCGTGGGACCCACCCTGTGCCCCCCCTGCCCGCAGCCTCCCCCGGTACCTGTGGGTGCCCAGCGGGCTCCTGGACCACGACCTCAAGCGAACCTTCGGCCACTTCCAGGAGCGCCGGGTGCCCGTGAGTGCCCAGGGGGGCCACGGCAGGGTGGGGTGGGGGGCTGGTGCTGGTGCTGGTGCTGGTGCTGGTGGGGGGGGTCACCCTGTTTCTCCCACAGCGCCTGTGCTGGCACCACCCGGCCGGGGGGGACCTGCTGAGAGCCGGCGGCTTCCACCCGGCCTCGGAGCCGGGCAGCGAGGACGTGAGGTGGGCACTGGGGGTCCTGGGGGGGGGTGGCACTGGGAGTGTCACCCCGGCCTGGCCTCACTCGGGGGTCCCTGTGCCCCCCCAGGTGCCTGGAGATGCTGCTGCTGGGGGACCGCGGGCCCTGCGTTCTGTTCGACACGGCCGAGCTGCCCTCGCCCGCCGACATCCAGCTCGCCCACCTCAAGCTGCAGGCGCTCTGCCTGCCCGGTGAGCAGCACGGGGGGAACCTGGGGACCCCCAAACCCACCCTGGGTGGGGGGCTTCCCCCACTGACCCCTCCTGTGGGACCCAGGAGCGGTGGCGGAGGAGAAGTGGCTGTCGGCCCTGGAGGGGACGCGCTGGCTGGAGCACGTCCGGTGAGCGGGGGCCAAGGAGGGGCTTTTCGGGGTGTGCAGGGGGGTGTTTTGGGGTGCAGGGGGGTGTTTTGGGGTGCAGGGGGGATATTCCCTTAAAACCCCACTCCCCACAGCTCCAGGTGGCTGTGGGACAAACGGGGGCACTGTGGTGGGTGCGTGAGCCCCCCAGGGCAGGTGCCTGTGGCATTTTGGGGTACCCTGACCTGCCCTTTTTGCCCCCCAGCACCTGCCTGAGGAAAGCCATGGAGGTGGCGTCGCTGCTGGCAGGGAGACGCTGCTCCGTGGTCCTGCAAGGTGGGGGCACCAGCAGGGGGGTGCGGGGGGAGGGAAATGGGACCCCCCCCCTCACCACCCTCATCCCCCCAGAGCCCTCGGACCGGGACCTGAACTGCCTGCTGGCCTCGCTGGTGCAGCTCCTGGGGGACCCCCACGCCCGCTCCCTGCACGGCTTCCAGAGCCTGGTACAGCGGGAGTGGGTGGCAGCCGGGCACCCCTTCCCACACCGCCTGGGGCTGCTGCGCAGGGACAGCCCCCGCCAGGAGGTGAGACCCCCAGCCCCATCCCCATCCCCATCCTCATCCCATTCCCATCCCCATCCCCATCCCCGTCCCCATCCCCATCCCCATCCCTATCCTGCAGGAGGAGGGACTCCCCTGGGGAGGAGGTGAGACCCCCATCCCCATCCCCATGGGGTGATAGGAGCAGGGACCCCCCTGGGGAGGAGGTGAGCCCCCCCCATCCCCACCCTCCCAGGGTGCCAGCAGTGTCCCCCCCCAGGCCCCCGTGTTCCTGCTGTTCCTGGACTGCACGTGGCAGCTGCTCCGCCAGTTCCCGGGGGATTTTGGCTTCACCGAGGCGTTTGTGCTGGCGCTCCACGACAGCAGCTTCAGCCCCTTCCTCAGCACCTTCCGCTTCAGCTGCCAGCGCCAGCGGGGCCAGGGCGGCCCGGTGAGGGTCCCAGACCGGGCAGGGACCCCCCAAAACCTCCCGTGTCTCCCCCCCAGCCCCTCGGTTTCCCCACCCCAAACTGGGCACTGACCCTCCCCCCCCATCTCTCCCCGCAGCCCCGGCCCCGCAGCCAGACCTACCGCCCGGTGGGGGGCTGGCAGGACCCCTCGAAGGGGTCCGGGGGGCACAGGGGGGGTCCCTCCTCCTGCCCCTTCCCCCCGGTGTGGGCCTGGGGGCTGCGCCACACGCGGGAGCAGCGGCAGCGGTTCCGGAACCCCGCGGGACCCCCGGCCCCCGCCGAGCCCCCGACCCCGGGCAGGGTGAGTGGGGCTGGGCTGGGGGGGCTGCACCCACCCCTGCTTTGCCCCCCATCTGCCCGTCCAGCTGCCTTTTCCCTCCCTTTTCTCAGTAATCCCTATTTTCCCCTATCCCATATTTTCCTTTCCCAATGGATTCCACCCCCACATCTCC
>NW_020957124.1:10323-48664 GCF_003031625.1 Empidonax traillii | reverse complement strand
GGGGGTTTCCACACCCTGCCTGAAGAGGTGAAGGGAGGAGTTGGACCTCTCCAAGCAGAGAAGGAAACTGTGCTCACTTCTCCCAAATTCTGGCTTAAGCACACCAATCCCTGGGCTAAAAAGCAGGGGCACTCCTGGGGATGGGAGGAAACCCTCCAAACCTGTGTTTTTAGAAAAGGGCCCGAGCTGTGTTCAGTGCTCTGAGAGGAAAAAAGGGGAGTCCAGGGATATGGAGATTTTCTGTGTGGAATCATAAAGAAACTCAGAATCAGATGGGTTGGAAAGGACCTCTGAGATCATCAAGTCCAACCCTTGATCCACAGGATGGTGTGAAATGGAAGGGACCTTAAAAGTCATCTCTTAGAGATCCCCTCCCAACCAAGGGCAGGGACATCTTCCATTGGACCAGGTGGCTCAGGTTCCTCTTCTTCTAGACACAGCATTGAGGACAAATCCCTTCAGGCATCACCTTTTCAACTGTGTTTAGTCAGCCCTGGGAATGCAGGTCCCTCAAACATCTGCATAAAACATTAAAAAGGTCCAAGATGTGATTCTGGATTGGACCCCAGGGGGATAAATATCCACAAATCAGGCGTTGCAGGTGTCCTTGAAGCTGTATCGGTGCTACCATGGACTTGAGGACTTCCTGTTAAACCACATCCTCAAGTGCCACATCCACAGGTGTTTTTTGAACAATTCCAGGGATGGTGAGTCCAGGAGGGATGGTGAGTCCACCACTGCCCCGGGCAGCCTGTTCCAATGTCTGGTCAATAAAAAAAGCCATGTTTGAAGGATGATGGGAGTATTCCTGGGGGCTGCTGTTGGCTGGGAGTCTCCCATGCCTTTGTCCACTCTTTAATCAGCTGAGGGCACTGTTGGCCTCTCACCAACCTTCTGCAGTGGTGCAGGGGTGGAGAACACCCAAAGGCTGTCCAGTTACAGGGCCTGGTACCTCCTTCCTGTTCTCAGGGAGATTTTCTCTCTTTATCAGCTAGACTTCAGTTGTGAAAAGGGAATTAACTCATCACTTGTCACAGCCAGGGACTGTCACTGGGTGTTGAAGTGCCTGACATCACTTTGTCAACCTTCAGTACCATCAGCAGTGCCTTTGACTGGCGTTTATGGTTCATGTCCCACGTTGGCAGCAAAGTCTCTCACCAGATGCAGATCTGGATGTCCCACCATGAGCTAACCCAAGGAGCAACCCCTGCTGAGGAACCAAAGTAGCCTCTGGCGGATGTTGCCCTGGGGATCCAGGCCACCAAATGGAACAGCATGACAAAAAAAAAAAAAAAATCAACATCCCTGGGATCTGTGTGGCCAGGGAATAAAGCTGTGGGACCACCGATGAAAATGCAGCAGACAACGACCTTTCAAAGTTTGCACAGTCACAAGCAGATTGAAGGAGGACACAAAATCTGGAGTGGGAGTCATCTGCCCTAAGTGCAGCCTTTCTTCCATGCCAAGGGTGACTCACCAGGGCTGTTGCTTTTTTTCCACTCGGGCAGACACAGCGCGTTTCATCAGAGCTGCTTTAGACAAAAGGCTCATCAAAACACGGATGGGCCCGTGGATCACCTGCTTCCCTTCACTGGCTCTGAAAGGCACCTCTCGTGGGTGGAGACGAGGTCACCTGGAGGCCTCTTGTCACAGAGTCAAAGAATCACAGAACGGTTTGGGTTGGAAGGGACCTTAAAGATCGTCCTGTTCCAACCCCCTGCTATGGGCAGGGACATTTTCCACTAGCCCAGGTTGCTCCAAGCCCTGTCTAACCTGGCAGCCCCCGCTTCTCTGGGCAACCTGTGCCAGGGGCTCCCCACCTTCCCAGGGAAGAATTTCTCTCTGATATCAAATCAGAACTTTCCCTCTGTTAATTTGAAGCCATTCCCTGTGTGCTGTCACTCCATGCCTTGTCCCCAGTCCCTCTCCAGCTCTCCTGCTCAGGTCTCCCTGGAGCCTTCTCTTCTCCAGGTGAACCCCCCCCAACTCTCCCAGCCTGGCTCCAGAGCAGAGGGGCTCCAGCCCTGGCAGCATCTCCGTGGCCTCCCCCGGACTTGCTCCAACCACTCCACGTCCTTGTGCTGTTGTTCCCCAGGGCTGGAGGCAGCTCTGCAGGTGGGGCCTCACCTGAGGGGGGCAGAGGGGCAGAATCCCCCCCTCTCCTGCTGCCCACGCTGTGGGATGAGCCCAGGACAGGGCAGATTTCTGGGCTGCCACTTGGTCGGGTCATCTTGAACTTCTTGTCGTTTAACACCCCAAGTCCTTCTCCTCAGGGTTGCTCTGAATCCATTCCTGCCCAGTCTGGCTTTGGGATTGGGATTGCTGCAGGGGCAGCCATCTCCCAGTCCCACAAACCAGAACCTCTTATGAGCCAGCAACGTCCACACCCAACCAGGCCCTGAGAGGTTGAGCTGTTCCTGAGGATCTCAGAAAGAAAGGCCATCCCCTTGCAGGACAACACACTCAGGCCCACAGTGGGATTCTTGGAGTGTCCCTGTGCAGGGCCAGGAGCTGGATTGGATGATCCTTGTGGGTCCCTTCCAAACTCTGGACATTCTGTGACTCTTTGAACTGTGCCAACACTTCCCAGCAGGACGAAGCTCCTTCCTCATCCGTCCATGTGTCCACCTGAAACATCCACAGGTACTCTTTCCTTTCAGTTTTGTTTCCAGGATTCTGGGAATCCCACATATTTCCAGAACTTAGCTACCTGCCCAGAATAATTTTGATTTAATCTTTCAGCTCCTTTTAGCCCCTTCCAACACAGACCAGTTGTGTCTTCCCTTCCTGCCCCAGATCTCTGCTCCTGGCAGAGGTGTTTTTGAGGTGTCTGGGATCAGGAGTCTGACACACTTGGAACGACATTCCCTCCTCATCCAGCTGAATTTTTGGTTGGTTCCATTTCAAACAATGAGATACCAGTGATAAATATTGATATGTGGTTGGTATATAGACAAATATATTGATATGTGGTTAAATATATCGATATATTGAGAAAGGGGGAGTGAACTCTGAGGTCAAGGATTTGGGTGCAGGGCTTGAAGCTTCTGGTTCACTGAAATCTGGAATTTGTTTCCCTAACAAAGAGGAAAAGCGGAGCAAGAACATCTACAGATGAATAACTGTAGCCTGAAATGGGTAAATAACAATTCTGAAGGTTAAATTAGGAAAGAGGGGGGAGCCTGAAAGAATGGGAGCAGCAGAGAAAATCAGGTGAAGAAATAAGTAAAGTCCAAATTTGCAATAGTCAAAATGACTTAAACTGAGAGAAAGTCACTAAAAGTAAAAATTATTTATATTGAGAGTCAAAATAAAGTGAAGATGTGGCAGAGGAAAACAGAACATTAAATTAAACCCTTTGCTTATTGAATATTTCAAGTGCCTTTGACTTTGGGGGTAAAGACAATGTGGAGAAAAGTGCCCAAAAACAGAAATAACCCCTGAGGTGGAACAAAAAGCTTAGTTGGGACAAAGCAGGGCAGGATGTTTTCCATCCTGGAATACAGAAGGACAGGTCCAGGTCCACTCCCAAATATTGTCTGTTATTGGTGAAGAATTTACCACTTAAATTAAAAAGGGGAGGGGCAACAGCCGTTTGTGTGGTCTTGACAACGTGCCAGGATTAAAAGCAGTGTTTGAATGAGAGAGAATAATCAAAAACCACAAAAAGACATAAAAACCCCAAGTTTATCTTCATTGTTTTCATGAGTTCAGCAAAATAATATATATATGCAATATTACATATAAGTAATACAATATATAATATAATATGTAATATAATATATAAGTAATATTATATAAGTAATATAATCTAGATATGTAATACTATATACAAATACTATAAGATATAAGTAATATTATCTGTAAATAACATGATATATAAGTAATATAAAACTAATATTCTATATAAGTAATATTCTATATAAATAATATAATGTGTAATATTATATAATGTTATATATATGTGATATTTTATATATAAGTAATATTCTATATAAATAATATAATGTGTAAGTAATATTATATATAATGTTATATATATGTAATATTTTTTATGTATAAGTAATATATATATGTAAGTAATAAATCATATAAATAAAATAACATGGGAATATTTATTAAGATGGCACAGATGGGAATTAAATCAATATAAGATGGGTGGGAACTTTTTAAAGGCTTGGAGGTGGAGGGGTTGAAAATATTTGGAGTGTTGGGGATGGGATGTGAGCCCTGAGTCCAAGTTCCTTACTTTGGAAGTGCTCTTGGTTAATCTTTTTCTGTCCATATTATCTGTCAAGGCCTTGAGAGGTGCCAAATAGGAGGGTGCTGATGGCATTTACTGGCAGCACAGATTCGGGAAGCACCAGCAATTCCGGGAAGGGATTGGGATATCGTAAACAACTAGGTGGCTTGGATGCAAGTCAGGTCCTAATGGGATCATAT
Source organism: Empidonax traillii (assembly GCF_003031625.1). Taxonomy (NCBI): domain Eukaryota; kingdom Metazoa; phylum Chordata; class Aves; order Passeriformes; family Tyrannidae; genus Empidonax; species Empidonax traillii. The sequence goes on along the minus strand of NW_020957124.1, from coordinate 44,221 downwards.
AGCGTGACGAGAGAGTCACAGGGTGGATTAGGAGGTCACCTGGAAAGGGTTGGGAGATGAAAGACGTGGAATTGTTGGTTGATCAGGGGCTGAAATGTCTGTCAGACACCCAAGAAGCCCAAAAAAGGTGTCGTGCTTGGGGCTGGGTCGTTGTGTGAAACACCAACAAGTCCTCGCTTGTGACACTGATGGTGTTTTTGTGCCCAAGAAACCCGGGATTCCCATGGAAAGGATGGTGGAAGGTGGGAGTGGGTGGGAAACGAGGCCAAAAAGAACTTTTGAAAAAGAGGGAGAGTGAATTATTAGTGATAGAAAAAGGAGGAATGGTTTTAAACTAACAGGGGAGAGGCTGAGGTGGGATATTGGGAAGAAATTCTTCCCTGGGAGGGTGGGGAGGCCTTGAGATAAGTTGTCCAGAGAACCTGTGGGTGCCCCTGGATCCCTGGAAGTGTCCAAGGCCGTGTTGGAGCAACCTGGGATAGTGGGAAGTGTCCCTGCCCATGGAAAGGGGTGGAACTGGATGAGTTTTGAGGTCCCTTCCAACCCAAACCATTCCAGGATTCTTAAAGAGTTGGGATTTCTTAGCACAAGGAGAAAGGATTCCCAACTATGAAGATACTCAACAACAGGAAATTTGGAAAAGAAGACATGTCTGAGATGGTGAAGAAAAATGGTGACAAAAAACATACAGGTGGGGTCTGGCCAAGACACAAATCAATGGGAAAAAATATAGAAAAAAGAAAATTAGAAAATAAAAATAATAGAAATGGGAAAATAGAAAGAACTAAAAATATAGGAAAGAAAATTAGAAAATAGAAAAAGAAAAATAGAAAGAAAAAAAAAAAAGAAAAAAACAGCAAAAGAAAACTAGAAACAGGAGCCCAAGCAAAGAATTAGTTTTGTGCTGACAGATGGAGCAAAGAACAAAGGGCTGGATTTTAGGGTGGAGCTTGATCGGAGAGGAATCTACTGATCAAAGCAATGTCAGGATGATGTTTTGGTAGGGCCTAAAAATAACTTCCGTAACTCAGGAGTGTCCCCTTCCTTTCTGAGCCCCAGAGTTGTGTTGTTTTGTGCTCTCAGGGGATGTGGCCACTGCTCAGTGCAGGGATGGGTGGCCCAGGCAGCACCAGTTAACTGACTTTAAACCACAGAAAAGCTGATCTGGGCAGCTCCTCCTGCTGTCCATGCAAATATTCCAGGTTTAGTCCCAGCCTGGGAGCTGCCCAAGGCCAGAGCAGCACTCCTTGCCCACGTGAGGGGCAAACTGGGATGAGGACAGGGAATTAAAGGCTGTAAAAAAGGAAGTAAATATAAGCAGTGTTGTATGACAGATATTTGAGTGGAAGGGCTCTATCTCCTTCCCAGCAATTCCCCTTCCAGGAAAAGCCTTAATCTCCTCAGCCTCCACTATTCTTCTACCCTGTGAGCCTGTTGGCACTGCCTTGTCATCCAAGGACATTGGATAAGGCATCATTTGGGATTCTGGGTTTGCCAAGAGCCCTCGGAGTTCCAAAGAAGAGGTTGTGGTCAGTGCTCAGCTCTGGGTGCAGAGGGAACAAGGTTTTCCACACACTAAGGCCTTTTTAATCTCTTCCAGCGTCCTGGGAATCCGTGTTTGGGTAACTCCAAGGGTTTGGAGTGGTAGAAGTGGGTGATGAAGGAAAGAAGTGACCTGGTAAAATCTCCTCTGGTTATTCTACACGTGGGCAAGGGGAGGGTTCCCTGCCCTTTGTTTCTGCTGAAAGAACTCCCAATGTCAGCTGTGGGTGGATGGCGTGGAAGAGAGGAGACAAGGAAAATAAGGATGGCATAGGGGAAATGTTCCCTTGGTTTTGATGTGTGGGGTCTGTTGGCTTCATTGTCCTATTAAACACATTGAAAAGATGAGAGAGTTGGGATTGGAGAAGAGAAGGACCCAGAGCGACCTTAGAGACCCTTCCAGGGCCTAAAGGAGAGCTGGAGAGAGACTTGGGACAAGAGTTGGAGGGACAGGACACAGGGAATAGCTTCCCACTGCCAGAGGGAATATGAGGAAGGAATTCTTCTCTGTGAGGGTGGTGAGGGGCTGGGATGGATTTCCCAGAGAAGCTGTGGCTGCCCCATCCCTGGAAGTGTCCAAGGCCGGGTTGGACAGGGCTTGGAGCAACCTGGGCTAGTGCAAGGTGTCCCTGCCCATGGCAGGGGTTGGAATGGGATGATCTTTCAGGTCCCTTCCATCCTATAATTCTGTGATACTGATGATGTAAATGAGACCCTTCTCCTCTTGGGCTCCTCTTGGACAGACAACCCTACAACAACTTTGAGACAGATCAACACATCCACCCTTCAGAACACATCCAACCGTCTTCAGAAAGTGTCACTGCCTCCTGCATCCCTGATTTTCTTCGGGATGGTGCCTTATCCCACTGTTCCAGAGGAAAGAGGCAGCTGGATGTCCTCCTTTAGCCTGAGGACTTTGGGCTTGTTCACGTCAACATCTTAATCCCAAAGCCAGAACCACGGAAGCAGAAGGATTCAGTGGAATTTCTGTGATGCAAAAGGTGTCCCCTGGTTTTGATTTCGTGGTGAATCACCGGGGTGGTGATGGAAGGGAATTTGCCTCGATGTGTCCACACAGAGTTGTAGTTTTGCTTCCTTGTCCGTTTTTGCTCCGCCCTTTGTAATTTTTTGGGGTTCTTTGTGGAAAGTGTGGTGAAATATGTGCAGGGGAAGGAGCCAGATGTTCTGCATAGGACAGATTAGGTCAGAATAAATTCAACTGGATTAGAAAGAATAGAATAGAATGGAAATTTCAGTTGGAAGGGTCCTACAAGGACCATCTAGTCCAAGTACCTGAGCAGTTCAGGGCTGACCAAAACTTAAAGCGAGTTCTGAAGACCTGGAGCACTGACCACCTCTCCAGGAAGGTTGTTCCAGTGTTTGTTGACCCTCTTGGCAAAGAAATGCTCCCTGATGTCCAATCTGAACCTCCCCTGCTGCAGCTTTGAACCTTTCCCGGGAGAAGAGGTCAGCACTTCCCTCAGGGAGCTGCGAGGAGGTTCCCTCTGTCTCCTTGTCTCCACCAAATTTATTGCCCTCACATGGACACCTTCAAGGACATTCCCACCCTTCTTAACTGGTGGGGCCCAGATAATCTCTCTGGTAATCCCCCAGGATGTGGTTTGTCCTCTTGGCTGCCATGGACACACTGCTGAGCTGCTCTCAGATGCCTTTCTGCTCTCCACTCGATCTTCTCCCAGTTCATCCTCCATAGCAGGTGCAGAACTTGGCATTTGCACTTGTTGAATTCCATCCTGTTGATGATTAATTCCATTCTGCTCCGATTCTGGGGAATAAACCTCCATCCCAGGCTCCAAGTCCTCTGTTTCCCTTCTTGGCATCTTTCCCACTTTACAAAAAGGCCTCTGGGAACGAGACTTTTCTCCAGAACGTGATTATCTGAAAAGAAGGGGATAAAGTGTCACCAGCCTTTCTCTTCCCAATTGACACAGCTTTGGAAGTTCACTTTTACAGGCAAACAAGCTCTTGCAGCCTGGATGTTCAGTATTCCTGCTGAACGTGGGGAATACGGATGGGCAGCTCTGGAGCTGAGGATGGACAAAAAAAAAACCAAACAGCTGGACCATTTTGCAGCCCTCAGTTGGGCTTGAAGTGGCACTTTACCCAAGGTTTGGAGAGATTAAAAAAAGGGAATTATTCAGTCTGAGAACTCCTGGATCCATTTGGAAAAGGGGTTTCCTTTGCCGGATTGCTCAGATTTCTCCCATCCCAGCGATCCCACAGCTCGAGGAGAGCATCATTCCACCTCTTCCACCTCCTCTTCTTCAGCCTTCTGCTGCAGATTTCAACTACAGGTGGTGTTTGTTATTTAAAACTGATATTGCAGAGCATCTGAAAAAAAAAAAATTAAAGACCGTGGAACCACAGAATGATTTGGAATGAAAAGAACCTTCAAGACCATCTCGTTCGAACCCCCTGCCATGGGCAGGGACACTGGTGCTGATGACCAGAGTCTGGTACTGAAGTGGACTAAGGAGAAATGGTCTAATATCCTTTTCCCTGCCCAAATAGACTATTTCCTTCCAAACTGCCTCCTGGGAATGCTCTTGTTTCGTCTCCTCTGCCATCCCAGGGAATTGTTTGGGAGATCCCTTGAGCCTAACCCATGCTGGTGACAGCAGGGATGACCAACCCCCCTTGGTGTCCAGAAGTGTCTACTGGCCTGGAACTGTCACCTCTGGGCCTGGAACTTGCTGCTGCCATTTCTAGAAGGGGAGAAAAGTACTTTCTTTTTTTTTTTGTATTTTAAAGAAAAATGCCTTTTTCATCCTTTACCCACACAGCATTTCTGAGGAGGGTGTGGGCACTTCCCACCCCCAGTGCCTACCAGGTATTATCACTTTCTGCCTGATCACCTGGGCTTGATTTAGCCCAAAATGGCCCTCAGAACACTAAAAACAACATTAAAAGAGCATCACAAGGGGCCAACATATTTTGGTAGAGGTGCAGGAAATGACTGTTATTTGAATTTCTTCTGGCAATCCAAACGTCGGTGAATTCTTGACTCTTTTGGATACAGATGCCACTGACAAAAGCCCTGCAAGAATTTCTGTGTTGTTTTTTTTTTGGGGTTGTTTTTAGCACAGACTCAACATTTTGTTGAGCTTTACATGGAAATGAGGCTGAGGAGGTTTTTTTTTACAGCAGAGATTTCCTGGGGCAGATGTTTTTCCATCAGCAGCTCCTCCTGTGCTCTCCAACCCTCAGCAAATAAGCATCGACATGACTAAAATTTGGATTTGTTGCTTGTGATGGATGTGGGCATTGGGTGGACGAGGAAAGAACAGGAGATATGAGGACTGACAGAGGATTTTTGTGCTTGTCCTCAAAAGTAATTTGGAATATTGGGAGGGAACGATGGCGAGACAGAAAAAATATCTCTGTTTTCTCCGTGTCTTAATTGTCCCCTCTTGACGTTTTTGTGTCAGTGGCGGCTCTTCAGGACATCCCTTCTCCAAGAGATTCCAGGCTGAGGAGCAGCTCCTGGAGGCCACGGACACGATGGAAACGAGGCTCATATTCCTCATTTCCCACGGACTCTGGAGGACACCACGTGGGGTGAGGAGGATCAGGGCAGGGCTGCTGCACCTGAGCACCTGATAACAGAACTGTTTGCTGCAGAAACATCAAAGGCAATAAATTAATTGGATGGGATTAGGGAGGGAGGGCGGGGAAACAGCTGTCCTGGATGGTTCATGGGTGTGAGAAGTGCTGTTGAACGCTCTGTCATTTCACCACGGGGCAACTGGAGCCAGGCCAAAAAGCAGTGACTGCACAGGCCTCTCGACAAAGAATTCCCATTCCCTGCCTCTACGACCTGCAGGAGAAAGAGTGGAGGGGGTTGTTTTCTTAATAGTTTTCCTTGAAATATCCCCATTTGATTAAATAGTCAAAATCTGAGGGCAGGCCTTTATTTTTGTGAGGTTCCTTTTGCGTGCAGAGGAACAGGACAGCTCAGGTGTGTTCAGATCCTCACGTTTCAGCTGCCTTTCTGAAACTTCGGCCACACCTTCCTCTCTTTTTAATTGTGACGGTTGAAAAGGTGTAAAAAAAAAAAGTAGGTAGCAGGATGAACACCCTGCTTTTCACTGCAGGAATATTGGATGTTACAGGCAGAAGTTAGGTTGTCTTTTTCTTGAATTTGTCTGACAAACACGTTATTTTTGCTCTTTGGCAGGAAAGAAGTTGAAAGGATGCTGCTGAATGGAAACCCACAGCAGAAGACAAAACTAGTTTGGCACCTGAGCGTGGCACCACCCAGGTGTGTCCTTGCAAATGATTCCGTGTGCAGTAACCCCTGATGAGAAAACCAGTCCATGCCTCCACTTTCCCTCACCTGCCCTGGGTGAAGTCCTCATTCCACAAAAAAATCCCTCCGGGCCAGGAATGAGAAGAGAGGAAGGAGTAAAATTTGTTTCCTTTCCTGACTCAGCCCCATCCCTGTCACCTCTGCTGCAGGGGAAGGTGGGGAAACCACCCCAGGCATGGAGGGCCACCAGCAGAGCTCTGAGAGGGTCCAGGGCTGGGTCTTTAAGTCTTTTCAAGTGATTCCTGCTGTGGAAACACGGGCAGAGGTGAACTCATACCCACGGAACTATTTCAGTATTCCAGGCACGGAGGTCATTCCGGTGTTGGTGGTGAGCACGTCCTGTGTGTGCAAATCCTGCTCATTGCAAGAGCTTTTTTAATGAGCTGGTGCCTTCACAAGATGATGTCCCCCCATAAAATGGGCTTGGGGGTGACGAAGCAGGGAAGTCACACAGGGAGGAGGTGGGGGGGGGGGGGCTGAGATGGAATCTGTGCATCGAGAGCATCAGCAGAGCAGCCCAGGGTGCAGCTCCTGGTTTGCAAGTCCCGTGGTTGAGCTTGAAAAGGCCTTAAGAGAGCTCAAGGTAAGGCCAGGGATGAGTTTTCAAGGGATCTTGACACAGATCTGTCAAGTGACAACGGCAGTGGGATTAGTCAAGATGCCACCGGAGGAACTTGGCTCCATCAGCCTCGTCCCGGCTGAGTGGCAGCTCCAATTAATTAAGGCATGTTCTGCAGAGGGCAGGTATTTTAATTGTTTTGGGTGGCTTAGCAGCCAGCAGAGCAGAGCAAACAGCAACCTCTCTTTCTGCTCCGTTTGCCCCCCCCCAAAAATATCCCCGTTGCACAACAACGTGTGTGCAGGAAGGACAGCAGGAATGTGGCTGTGCAGGGTGGGTTGGGAGCAGATAATCCTTCCCCGGGCTCTGTTGTGCCAGATGACTCCCTGCAAGCTTATTTTTAGCCTCATTCTCTCCCTTGGCCCCATTAAAGCCGCTATCTGAGCATCTCTCAATGGATTGGGCCCCGATAACATCTGTACAAGGCAGAGGAATGGAAACACAGCGTGACTTGCCCCAGGCCACGAGGGAAATGTGGAGCACAGAGAGTGATTGCTGGTCCTTAAGTGTCAGATCACGTGGCCTCCCCACCCCACAAACTCTTTTAGAGCCAGTTTTTAATCAGCTGCCGCAAATTGGGGTGATTTCAGAGGAACTTGGGGATGTTTTTCAGGTGCTGGATGTGATTTCTAATGTGCTGTAGGAAGTGCTTTAAGGCCTCCCCTTCATTATCTCCACAGAGATGATGAATCTTAATTAATGCTCCCAGTGAAACCGTAGAATCTCACTTAGTTCCAGATCTACTGTCATGGGCAGGGACCCTTTCCCCTATCCCAGGTTGCTCTAAGCCCTGTCCAACCTGGCCTTGGACACTTCCAGGGATGGGGCAGCCACAGCTTCCCTGAGAATTCCATTCCAGCCCCTCCCCACCCTCCCAGGGAAGGATTTATTCCCAATATCTAATCCAAATCTCTCCTTTTGTACATTTAGGAATTGTGTATCACCACACAAGGAAATCTCAGCCTTTGGAAAAGTGCAGCTTGGGAAAAGAAAAAGAAAACTTTTTATTGTCCAGCTGTTTATTATTTTAATAAATGCACCATGGTTTAATCCTGGAGGAACAGAAATCTCTTGCATACATGGGAAACTGAGTTGTTTCAAGACCCTGTCCTCGATTTTAGGCCTTTTAGAAGTGTGGAAAGGACAGAAAAAAAGCTTATGAAGCTGCACAAGAAGGAAATTGGGCGAAAAACCACCCAGAGAATTCTTTGTCAGATAAATGTTTTGTGCTTGAGTGTCATGCAAAAAAAAACAGTTCTTGGGACTGGTTTTTCATCATTCAAAAAGTAAACTGTCCCTCAGCCAGGGCTTGCAGTGCTGTGTGGTGCCAGGGATCTGACAGAGGGTGCAGACCAGAGCAGGAGCCACCGAGTCCTGCTGATGTTTGTCAGGGGTTTACAAGGCAGAAGCTCTTGGGCAAACACCCCAGCCTCTTCCTGGTCCTGCCCTGGCCCAGCCCAGGTTCTGATCCTTGGCTGAGTCACTGATCTACCCCAGTTCAGCACCTCCTAACCCTTCCCTGAATTTAGAGGGTTGTTTTGGAGGCCGTTCTGTGGCTGACCTGGATGGAGAGTGAGGGTTTGTGCTCCTTGCAGAGCTGTGCCAGGGGGACCCACCAGTCAGGGGGGGTTTCCTGCCCTGTTCTTGGCTGTGTCTGTCCCAGTCAGGACCTCTCCCAGTTGCACCTTCTCTAAGCCATTTAACCACAGAATATGAGGAGTGGGAAGGGATCCACAGCCACAGAACCACAGAATGGTTTGGGTTGGAAGGGACCTCAAAGACCATCCAGTTCCCACCCCCTGCCATGGGCAGGGACACCTTCCACTAGCCCAGGTTGCTCCAACCTCTCCTGGGCAACCTGTGTCAGGGCCTCCCACTTACAGGGAACAATTTCTTCCCAATATCCAATTTAAACCTGTCCTGTGTCAGTTTGAAGCCGTTCCCCCTCGTCCTGTCCCTCCAGGCCCTTGTCCAAAATCCCTCTTCAGCTCTCTTGGAGCTCCTTAAGGTACTGAAAGGCCACAATAAGGTCTCCCCAGAGCCTTCTCCTCTCCAGGCTGACCAGCTCCAACTCTCTCAGCCTTTCCTCACAGGAGAGGTGTTCTCCAGCACCTGAAAACTCCAGTTACATAATCCCACGGGAGAATCACTCAGTGGTCAATCCTGGGCTCCTTCCAGGGTATGTTCAGAGAAGAAACTGGGAGGAGGAATCATCCCTTCAGCCTCTTAAGTGTGTAGACATCAAGTGTCAACCACCACAGGTCAAACCCCAGCCTCTGGCTCCTGCAGAAAACTCCTGAATTCTGTGCTCAAGATGTCATTGTCACGTGGGACCAGCATGCTAAACCAGAGCTGAGCAGCCCCTGTTCCTGCTCACCTGTCTTATATTTGGGGATGAATCCCCAAAATTCCTATCCCTGGAAGTGTCCAAGGCCAGGTTGGATGGGGCTCTGAGCAGCCTGGAACTGGAAGGTGTCCCTGCCCATGGCAGGGGGGTTGCAACTGGATGACCTTTAAGGTCCCTCCTGACCCAAACCCTTTTATGATTCCATGGATGTGTTTGACCTCTCCAGAGGTTGGGAGAAGCTCATCCAACATCCCTGGGGACTCCAGTGGCTCTGGCTCTGGGTAACATGCTTTGGCATTTAACTCCCAGTCTCCAGAAAGGACTGCTGTGGCCAAATTCCTTGTTGGGAAAGGGCCACTGGACGTGGGCAGGCCTGACTGCCTGGGAATTTCAACAGTGCAAGGACGTGATTCCCTGGAATGGGGAGTTCATGGAGCTGGTCATCCATGCAGACAACAGCCTGGCTGGGAGATGTGCAGCTGGATAAGCCCCTTTTCAGTGCTCTGACTCAGGAGGGTTGGAAAAGCTGGAATAAATCATCCCGTATCCTCTCACCACCAGTAACCAGATGGGACTCCTATAAACAAGGTGGTTCATGCCGGGTTTTCCTTCAGGGGAAACCCCTTCCCTGCTTCCTACAATTAGCAGCTTGTTAATGCCCTGCATCCCAAGGATTTACTGTACTTTCCTCTTTCACAACAGCGGGCATTGTCATTACCTTCTGCCATCCCACTGCCTGCATCCCACATGGAATGCTGGCCCTTGTCCCGTGGTTTTTGGGTCCCCCAGGTGACTCATCTCCGCTAGGGGGATGATTCTTTTTATTTAAAGATGACTCTGCACACCCTTTGAAGTTCCAGTAGTTCTTAAGGTGTGAGAGAGGAAAATGGGCCTCTTGGCCAATCTCCCTCTCCTTTTAATCCTCCTCCCAGTGCTGCCCTGACTTCTCAGCTCCTTCACTTCATGGTTCTTGTTGCTCCCACCCAGATCCATCTCCACACTCTTCTTTGCCTTTGTTTGTTGTATTTTATAAGGAAACCCTTCCTGATGCACTGGCCTTGACCAGAATGTTCTCTACCTTGTTTCTCAGGTCCCTTCCCATTTGTTTTGCTCAGAAAACCTAATTAAGAGTTTCTTTCTGGTCTTTTTGTACTTTCCCTGCTGCTTTTGTCAAAGGATCTCCCGGTGTAAGGTGGGAAAATAGAGGTTTATATCCATGAAATAAAACATCTGGAGAAGGCAAAGCATAATTTAGGGTTTGTAAGTGCACAGAGAAGCTGTAAGAGTATTTGAGAGAAATTAAACCCGTGAAGTTTACCTTGCTCTCAGACACCTCACTGGTACCAGGAGCCAAGAGGGTTTGAAGTGGTTTTCCACATATTTGAAGCTGGAGTGTTGGCACATTCCTTGCACCAGGAAAAGTGGGCGAAACATGATGTTTGTGTCAGTGCCAGGGGTTGTTCTAAGCCACTTCTTCATCAGATGTGAACTGAATCTACATGGGACAGGTGGAGACAGACAAACAAGGACTCTCAGGAGTGGGGAAAGATCATGGAATTCTGGAGTCACAGGATGGTTTGGGTTGGAAGGGAACTTATAATCATCTTAAAATCATCCCTGCCTGTGGGCAGGGACACCTTCCACCAATCCAGGTTGCCCCAAGCCCCGTCCAACCTGGCCTTGGACGCTTCCAGGGATCCAGGGGCAGCCACAGCTTCTCTGGGCAACCTGTGCCAGGGCCTCCCCACCCTCCTAGGGAAGAATTCCTTCCTTACATCCAATCTTAATCCACCCTCTTTCAACCTAAAGCCATTATCATGGATGAAGGAGGAAAATGCCCATTACAGGGAAGGGAATGAAGGACTGCGTGGGTATCTCATGACCTCAGCAAATCTGTTGGAAACACCAGTCTCACCCTCCTGCTCAGCACTCCTAATCCTGTCCTGGGCACCTCAGGAAGAGAGTAGTCAGCTCTGTGCTTTTCCCTAAACCCCCACTCCTGTTTTCCTCCATGTTTTCCCCAAACTTGCCTCCTCCTCATCCCTCACTGGCTGTGTTTCACCACGTGGGTGCTCCATCAAGGAGGGGGAAAATGGATCAACTGGTTCTCTCCACCAGATGGATGTGGCACCACTCCCTCCCCACCACCCTCTGGACCTCCATCCAGCCAGTTCTTAACCCAGCCAAGAATCCACCTTGTCCAAGCCGTTCCCAGGAGAATGCCGTGGAAAACTGCACCAAAGGCTTTACTGAAGCCCAGGCAGACACATCCACAGCCTCTCCCTCATCCTCTAGGTGGGATTCCTGCCCATACCAGGAGATCAGCTCACAAGGACCAAGGATGAAGAAGACCTTCCCACCCTGCAGTCGCTGCTGGGACAGAAACAGGGGGGCTGAGCGATGAACAGGCAACACTCCGACACTTGATTTGGAAACAAGTTTATTTGAGGTGCTTTGCAGGCAGCGTGAGCACGTATTTTCTGACCTGGCAGCGCTACAGCTTTGCAATGAAGGAGGAACCATCATCTGGCAGAGAGAGCCATCAGCTCCAAGCGTGCCGGGGCGCCCGACACACCGCGGCGCTCCTGCTTACAATTCTTGGGCGCTCCGAGACTTCCCCTGCTCGTGGGAGGCCTCTTGGCTCCTCACAGCTTGTTGTTCAGGAAGAGGCAGAGCAGGCCAGCTGCTACCCCTCCTGCCATCCCGTAGCTGGACCTGACGGAGCCCGCGGCGTTGGCGTTGCAGAAGTCGCTGCTGCAGCAGGACACGTTCCTGTTGCCCACGTTGAAGTCCTGGTAGGAGCTTTCACAGGACGAGTCACAGCCCTTGCTGATGATGCTGAAGAGCCCCACGACCCCTGGGAGGAAAGCAGGAGCGTCAGCACAAGGGCTCAGTGCGAGCCAAGCCTCTTGGAACTGAGGGATAATTCTGATCTGAGCTCGTTCCTTGGGAGCAAAGTCAGAGAATCCCAGAATGGGTTGGGTTGGAAGGGACCTGAAAGTTCATCTCATTCCAACCCCCTGCCATGGGCAGGGACACTAGCCCAGGTTGCTCCAAACCCCATCCAACCTGGCCTCGGACACTTTCAGGGATGGGAGACAGCCACAGCTTCTCTGGGAATTCTATTCCCAGAGAATATATTATATATACCCTTATATTAAGAATTTCTTCCCTCTGTCATTGTTAATCCCTATCCCACATATCTTTCTTTCAGCAGCCTTTCAAAACCCAGGAAACTCATCTGTGCCCACTTCAGATGGCAGAGTTGTTGTTTGATTTGGTTCTGAGAGGCACAGCCCAATTTTTTGGCCAGTTTCTGCTGTTTTCCGGCAGATTTTTGATCACTGTGAGATCCCCTGATCCTGTGCAATCTATTCCAGGCATCAGCTTTTTGCCATAGGCTATAAATAGAATCAAGTTTGTTATAGAGTGTGTTGGTTCTCCTGCCTGGGAATGTCATGAATTTACCCATTTCCCACCAGGACAATTCCTAGCAGAGGTGTCACATCCACTGCCTGACAGGGAGGAGTTTGAACATCTTATTGATGTCCCTGGGTCTAAGAGCAGCTGAGCTGTCACCAGAGATCTGGTGAGGGCAAACCAGCTCAGGAATGGGAGAATAAAATCCTGAAGACACACAGATGGCTCCATTCGGAGCTGGATGTAGGAGAAATCCTCTCAGTTTGCCTGAAATCACCCAAAATCAGCTCTCAACAACAGGGGTTTCACCAGACTCAGCCCCTCACATTTTAACTCGTGTTTGCAGGTATTTCAAAGCCATTTTAAACTTGATTATTGCCCTAGTAAGGAAATGATTTTGGGTAGTAGGAAAGAGAATTAAACCTAATTTTGTAACGGGTGAGGGACATTTGCACTCTGAGCTTTGAGCCCTGAATGCCCACCCCTGGTGTATCTGGACTAGGTGAGGTTGGACTGGACACCTGAGGCTGGGGACAAGTTTGGCTCCCAAATTCCAGCTGGGACATTTCCCCCCGCCGCCCATCCCTCCCTCCCTTTTACTTACGGATCACATCTGTCTTGCAAGTCGTGTCCTTGGCACCGCACGTCATCTTGGTCATACACTTGGAGTTGCTGAGCTGGGACTTGCAGCTGTAACATTGCAGAGAGGAACCTGCAAGAGGAATCAGAAGCCAAATAATGGAATGATAAAACTGTAGAATTACAGGAAAAGTTTGGGTTGGAAGGGACCTTCAAGGTCATCCAGTTCCAACCGTGCCGTGGGCAGGGACACTTTTCACTAGACCAGGTTGCTCATCCTGGAATATCTCAAGGGATGGGGGGATTTGGGCATCTCTGAGCAACCTGATCCAGTGTTTTATCTCTCTCATGGTAAAAAGTGTCCTCATTACAGGAGATCTGAATCCATCTTCTTTTAATTTTAAACAATTAGCCCTTGCAGACCCTCCTAAAAACGTTGTCTCCAGCCCTCCTGGAGCCCCTTTAGGCCCTGGAAGGGGCTCTCAGGTCTCCCTGGAGTTTCCCTTCTCCAGGCTGGACATTCCCATTTTTTTTTGGGTGGAGAATAACACACCTGCCTGAGGTGAGAGTCATGTTTTGCAGGTGCTGAAGATATTCCAGATGTGGGCAGGGCAGGGAGGGAGCAAAGAGAGATCAGAGCTAAAGCTGGGCTTGAAGAGAATCCCAGGATGGATTGAGTTGGAATGGATTTTATATATATATGGACATTTTATACATGGACTTTTAAAATATATGTATATGGAATTTATAAATATATATATGGACTATATGTGGATAAAATATCTATATTTTAATATAGATATTTATCGACTTTAGATGGATATATGAACTTTACATATATATGGACTTTAGATATATATGGACTTCATATATATGGACTTTAGATATATATGGACTTTACAGAATTTATAGATATATATATATATGGAATTTATAAATATGGATTTTATAAATATGGATTATATATATATATATATATATATATATATATGGACTTTAGTCCCATGACCACCTCACTTGTCTTGTGAATCCCCCAAATCACTACCCTAATGCCTAAAATCCTAATTTAGGAAGAGGATTTCCAGTATTTACAGAAAAGCCTTGAGTAGAAATCAGGGTTTTTCAGGGCAGGAACAAGAAGGGGCTCGAGGCACTTGGTCCCCCTCTGGCCGAGCTGTTCTGGTGTGAATGACTGACACTGTGACCAAATTCCACCCATCCTGTCTATCAAATAACACACCAGGACATCCTCCTTTTTCCTGCCCTGCTAAAATCCCCACTAGCAGCATCAGAGGCGGCTTTTGAAACCAAGAGGCAGAAAGAGAAGAAGTTGGAAGGAAACTCACCTTTGCAGAAACGTCGCACTTTGGAAAGCCCGGGGAGCAGAAAAATAATCCTCCCGCCCCTCTTAACCCCCTCCCTTCCCTTCCCAATGATATGATCTGGTTTAAACACAACTTGGGCTTCAATTAGTTCGGTTTTGTGGAGGATTTATCCCTCCTGGAAGCTGCTCTGGGATGGCACCACGGCCGAGGTGGAACTACACATTCTTTTTTTTTTTTTATTTTTTTCCCTGTCAAAAAGCAAATTTCCTTGGGATGAGGAAAAATTCCCCCTCCCTCCCTTCCAAATCCCACCACGAGGCTGGGGATGCAGGGGATGCAGGGCGGGTGCCTTACCTGAGCGCAGGCACAGGAGGGCTCCCAGCAGGAGCACGAGGAGAACCTTCATCGTGGGACTGATTGGAGCTGGGCAGGGGCTGATCCCTGGCCAGGGCACCTTAAATACCTGGGCAGGCGCAGGTGTGGCATGCCCAGAAGGGCATCATCCTTCCAGGCCACCCGAGATCTCTCTCCGCTCGCTCTGCCCGGAGGGAGGGGTTGGCTCCGTGGGGCTGAGATTTGTGTCGAGGTGCCTCTCTCCTCCCTCCTCCCTTCCCCTCTCGCAGCTCCCCCGCAGCCCCCGCACCCCCCTCCCCGCCCCGTCCCCTCGGGCCAAGCGGCCACGCGAGTGGAAAAAGCCCCAAATTCTTGCGGACAAGGACGGCCTTCTGAGTTTCTTTCCCCCGAGCCAGCGGGGCTGCCTGGGAAACGAGGCTCTCCCACCCCCACGGCCGCCCTGAGTGGGGCCTTTGTGTTTAAAGCAGGGACAAAAAGTTCTTTTAATAAACAACTCCAGCTATTTATCGGCGCGTGTGAGCGACGCTCATGTGATAACAAGGTATGTGGTGGCGAGGTATGCGGAGAAATGAAAGTTCATCGGCTTTTGCCGGGTCGTTCCAGGAGCTTTTCGAGGTGCTCGTTCCCATGTATTGTCCGTTTTCTGGTAAAAAAAGCAGTGGGCAATTCTAAATTTTTATTAATTTTGTTCATGTTGTTATTTTTTATTTTATTAATTTATTATAATTTTGTTGACATTTAATGTTTATTAATTTTATTTTTATTAATTTTGATATTTTTATTAATGTTATTAATTCTATTATTTTTGTGGAATTTTAATTTTTATTAATTTTATTAATTTTGTTATTTTGATACTTTCCCAAAATTATTGTTTTTTATTAATTTTATTAAATTCGCAGACATTTTTCATTAATTTTATTAATTTTGTTATTTTTATTAATGTAATTAATTTTGTTATTTTTGCTGATTTTTAATTTTCATTAATGTTATCAATTTGTTATTTTGCTAATTTCCCACATGCATTAATTTTTACCAATTTATTACTTTTGTCATCTTTGTCGATTTTTAATTTTTATTAATTTTATTAATTTGTTATTTCGTTAATTTTCCAGATTTATTACTTTTTATTACTTTATTAATTTTGCTTTTACATTTTTGATTTTTTAACTTTTCATTCATTTTATTAATTTTATTAATTTTATTTTTTGTTATTTTTGTTAATGTTATAAATTTATTAATTTTTATTAATATTAATAAATTTGACTGATTTTTATGTGTGCTGAAACCAGAGGGACTTTCCGGTGGTTTCGGTGACACTTTCACTGCGCTGTGACACCCATCCCTTTGTGTGCCCGTCCCTCTGCCTGGCACAGGTCTGGCATGTTCCTGACACTTGACTCGCATCACATGTCGTGTCAACAGCCCGGGCTTGTCACAAAAATGCCACTTCTGATCACAGAGAGGGTGAGTGGAGCCACATTCCAGCCTCGAGTGGCTGTTTGCTCCGGTGGGTTGTCCCGAGTCCTCTCCCATTCCTCCCATCCTGTGACCACTTCTCAGGACGTGCCAGGGGAGAAGAAAACAGGTTATTTTTTTTCTAAATTCAATGCTTAATTTAGTGGGTTTTTTCCTTCAGGGACTCGCTCCAGGACACTTCCCAAATTTCAGATTGTTGGGGGATCGTTGTCCTCCACCAGCAGCTGTGGGATGACTGATGGGGGGTCAGCTGGACTAAAACTTCTGCCCTGATTTACACCAGTGGAGAATCCAGTGCTGGACATGATTTTACAATCCCCACTTCCCCTGTGGGGATCTTCAGGACTTCCACTTGGACTCTCCTGTGTAAAAAAATACCTGAAAAACCAGCCCAACACCTTCTTTTTGTGTCTGTTGACTTCTACTTCCTCAGATTTTTGCAGAGCACCTCATTTGTAGCCAATTTTATGGATTAAAGATAAGGCAACACGTTCTCAGACTGGTTTTCCTCATTCAGGGCTATTTAAGGCTATTTTTCCTCTTTTTAATCCCTTATGATTTTCCCTGTAGGGTTTGAGTCTTTATTAGGGAAGAACAGGGCAAGGGGGCAAAACAAAACCTCCCCATCAAGTCCATCCAGGCCTTGAATTAAATATTTTTTTTCCTTCAAAAAACCTCATGGATGAGGAAGTTGGAGAGCTCTTTTCATCTTCAGTAGCTTCATTTTCTGTCAGTCAAGCTCTCCTAGACCTATTATTTTTGTTATTTTTTTCAGCATTAAAAAGGGTTTCCAGCAAAGAAAAGAACTTGTGGAGCTGTGAAAGAGAAACTCTGAGCTAAGAGCTTGTCAATCCTCCAGTCCTGCCGTGGGAGATCCCGGAAATTCCTGTATCCTTGGAGAAACTGTTGATTCTCAGTGTTTTTTGGAAGGTTTAAAGTGCAGTTCCTGCCCGACTCCTGAAGATGGCAAACGTGTCCCGTTAGAATTCCACACCCGTAAACAGGCAGTTGTCCATAGGACCGCGTGTGTATCCCGTCACTTTTATTTTCCCGAGGTCATAAAATCCCCAATTATTCTGCTTTCGTGGCAAAACCCATCCATTTCCCGTGGGAATCTACTGATGTCAACAAATCACTCGGGTTTGGGTTGTGGGTTTTTTTGTTTTTTGTTTTTTTTTTTTTTTTAAACCTATTTTATGTTGTCACTGCAGATTCCTGATGGATATAGATCTAGAGATCCCTGTTTGAGAAGGAGGGAAACAGGGCTGGATTGTCTGCCCTGTCCCTGGTGTCAGGCTGGGAAGATGGTGACGGCTCATGGTACAGAGTGTGGTGTCATGGACTGTGCTGAGGTGCAGGAATGAGCTGGAAAGTTGAGGATAAAATGGGCAATAAGTGCCAGGGAAATCTGGACAGAGAAACTGGGGATCTCCAAAGGCAAAAGGAAGTTGCTCCAAATTCCTGGGCTGTGACAACCACTTGGTGAAGTCACCTGAAGAGGCTGGAGGGAAGCCTGGAAGATGACAGAGAGCTTAGAAACATGGAATGGTTTGGATTGGGAAGGACCTTAAAGGTCATCTCATTCCAACCCCCTGCCATGGGCAGGGACACCTCCCACTGTCCCAGGTTGCTCCAAATCCCATCCAGCCTGGCCTTGGACACTTCCAGGGATGGAGCAGCCACAGCTTCTCTGGGCAACCTGTGCCAGGCCCCTCATCACCCTCACAGGGAAGGATTTCTTCCTGATATTCCGGGTAAATTTAACCTCTTCCAGTCTGAAGCCATTCCCTGTGTCCTGTCACTCCAGACCCTCACCAAAACTCTCTCCAGCTTCCTTTGGCCACATGGAGAACAAAACCCACTTGTGATCAGATACAAGGTTAGAAAAGGGAATCCAGGACCAGCCGCTCTGTTTCCTCCTGACTCCTACATATCCATCCACCCCTCTCTGAACGTCTCTCTATATATCTACTCATTTTGAAATCCTTCTCTCCCCTTGTCTCTCCATCTGTGTTCCTGCCCATCCAATCCCATGCCTCGTTTAGGATCCAAGCTTCTCTCCTTCCACACATCCTGATGGGATTTGTTCTATTCCCACTGAGTGACTCATCCTCCTTTATTCCCCACCCATCCCAATTTGGGACAGCTGGATGTTCCTGAGGCTGTGTTCCCAGGAACAAAGTGGCTTGTGCAACTATTAGAAATTCCCATTTCCAAGCCTAAAACTGGTCACTAAAATCCCTCGTCTGACATCTCACATCCCCACAGCCTGAGTAGGTTTTTTGGACAGCATCAGCTCACTGGACATGCACCAAACACCGGCCAGGAGTGGAAAATCCAGTGAGATTCCATTGTAACTCCACACAGCTGCTTCAGGACATCCTGGAAAAGCAAAACCCCCACGGCAGGTGGTTGGGCTGGATGATCTTCAAGGTCCCTTCCCACCCAAACCATCCTGTGATTCCATGGAAAGGCCACAGCATGTCCCCTTTCTCATCCAGCTGTTTTCCACTCTCCTGTGCACAGGGATAAGGCTGGGCCAGCAGCTGGAAACACAATTCCTGCAGCTCCAGGGCTTCCCTGGGAGCAAAGAGAAGCTCCAGCTGCTACATCTGGAGATGCTTAAAGCTGCTCCACATCACAGTCCAGCTCAGACTACAAGGATTTGTATCCAGATTTGCTGTTTCAGAGAAGCTTCAGAGAACACGGAGACAAGGCTGGGATTCCTGAGGCATCTTCCAGAGTCCAGAACAGAACACTGGAAAGATAGAGAAAGGTGTCTGGATCTCTGTCATGGGCTGCTGAGTGACCTTTGGCTCATGCCTTCCCTTTTTTGTGCCTCTTCTTCCTCTGATGGCTTGGGATTCCTGCATCACCAGGGAAATTTTGGGGATCTGTGGGCGCTCACAGGTGCCACCAGGGGGTTAGATAAAGGTTAAACAAAGCAAAAAGCATCGTTTGACCTTGAGTATTCCCACAGGGATACAGGCACAGACCCGGACATCCAGCTATTCCCGTTCGGAATTTCTGATTTTGGGAGCCAGCCTGACCAGCCCTGGAGAAAAAAAAAAAAAAAAAAATCACCTTCACATCCCAACCTCCTTCATTCTTGCTGACAACCACGAAATCAATGCAACGCTGCAAAATGAATCCCAGCACGGCGCTGATCTTGTCTGCAGAGCGAAGATTCCGCGGAGAGGATCCCGAAGGCTGCAGGGGTTGGAGATCTCCGTAGGATGGTGCTGTTGCCACATCATTGCACGAACCCCCTCCCGGAGCGTGGGAGCGGCGCAGACTGTTTGTTTAAATAATCCCGGCGACTTTCAGAGCATCAAAAAACGCATTTGACTTTTTTTTTTTTTTTTGGTTATTTTGCTAATTGCTGAGCTCTTCTGCTTGTGAGAGGCTCGAGGTGCGGGATCCCTGCCAGCTCCGGCTGCCGACGCCGCGCTCTTCTCGGAGTTGTTCGCTGGGGAAAAAAAAGGAGGGCATTTTTCCTTCACCTACGCTTTGGGATGGAGTGGGGAGTGGGGAGAGCAGCCTGGGATTGACCACAAAGCGGTTCTGTGCTTGCTGTGCCCTCACAAAACACTCTCTGACCCCCTCACATTCCAGGAGTTGCAGCTTCCCCTGTAGAGATGTTGCAAAAGGGGGAGTTTGAAATACAGGGAGAAAATGTGACATTCCTGAGATCCCAGAATCACCTGGGTTGGAAAAGACCCCTGAGGCCATCGAGTCCCACCCGTGCCCCAATCCCACCTTGGCAACCAGCCCTTGGCACCAAGTGCCACGTCCAGGCTCTGCTTCAGCACCCCCAGGGACGGGAACTCCACCCCCTCCCTGGGCAGCCCATCCCAAGGACTGATCCCTCTCCCTGGAAAGAATTTCTTCCTGATATCCAACCTAAACCTCCCCTGGCACAGCTCAGGGCTGTGTCCCCTTGTCCTGGGAGCAAACCTGATCCCCCCTGGCTCCCCCCTCCTGTCAGGGGGTTTTGGAGAGTGCTGAGGTGTCCTCTGAGCCTCCTCCTCTCCAGGCTGAGCCCCCCCAGCTCCCTCAGCCTCTCCTCATGGGAATTGTGCTCCAGACCCTTCACACAACAGGGCAACACCAGATCTCAAACCATGGACCCTCAAACCCCTTTGTTGCTTCCTATTCTATGACCTTTTCCTTCCATCAGGAAAATTATTTCACTTATCTTGCCCTTACAGGAACCCACAGGATACTGGAGGGGAAGAACCTGAGACTTCCAGTCCTGCTGCTGCAGGTGGAACCACAGGATCAAAGAATCATAGAGTGGTTTGAGTTGGAAAGGTCCTTCAAATTCATCCAGTTCCACCTCCCTGCCATGGGCAGGGACGCTTTCCACTATCCCAGGTTGCTCCAAGCCCCATCCAACCTGGCCTTGGACACTGCCAGGGGTAGAAAAGGGTGGATCTGGTCCCTGGAAAAAACCAAGCCCGCTGCTCCTCATGTGGCCATGGCTGCATCATCTCCTGGCCGCTTATGGTCCCTCCTTTCCCAAAGAATCTTGGAATCATTAGGGCTGGAAAAGCCCTCTGAGATCATTCAGTCCAGCACTGCCAAGGCCACCGTTAAACATGTCCCCAAGTGCCACATCCAACATGTTTTTTAAATCCCTCCAGGGGGGGTGACTCCACCACTGCCCCGGACTGCCTGTCTCAAAGCTTAACAAACCCTTTTGGTGATGAAATTTTCCCTAATACCCAAACTAAACCTCCCCTGGTGCAACTTGAGGCTGTTTCCTCATATTATCACTTGTTATCTGTGAGAAGAGAACGATTCCCACCTTAGGTGGGCTTTGGACCTTCTAATTTTCTCCTTGCATGACCTCATGACATCCTTGTAGTCCTCCTGAGTTGTCTGCCCTTCACCCAGAGCTCATAAAATCTCCTTTTTTGTCCTTTCTGCCCTTAGTTTGAGGTCAATACCTGGGGGTGGTCGTGCTTCTCCTGCTTTATTAAAATTTAGGGAAGAAACTTTGGGCTCCTGATCTTACATGAGGGGAAAGCATTTTCTTGAGGGGGAAAAAGCCACTTGACAGGTCTCTTCGGTGACTGGCTTGTGAATTTGTTGACAAAGTATTGGCAAATAGGATTTTGTGGACCAAGAAACTCTCTGGACAAAAATAATAAAGCCATTTGAAGTCCAGGCTGGATTTTGGGAATAAAAACCCAGGCAGAGAGAAGGAGATCAGACTGGACTGGTGAGTCTCCACTGGCCAGGACATGAAATTAAGATGCAGGAAGATACAGGATCAGCCTTTTTTAGGTGGTGTTTCCTTTGCTCGAGCAGCTGCTCTATTCCCAGGGACTGGAATTCAGGCTGCACTTGCCTTTGTGCCTCTGCTTAGAACTGTTCCACTCGGTGTTAACTAATTACAGACTAATTGGGCCGGGGAGATGCCATGTCGTGAAGCAATTTGGTTTTGATGAATTGGCAAAAATCTTACAGAAACCATTTCATTAGAAAAGTTTTTTGATGTTTTGTGGTTTGTTTTTTTTTTTCCCCTCCCTGGCTGCTTTATCAAATGCTCCAATGCTTAGGACAGCAGAAGATGAGTGGGACAAACCGGGGAGAGATAATGGCAATTCTGATTAATATCTGTCATTTCCTCCTGTTTTAACCCCTGAGCTGGAAAATCAATTTGAAAAATCAAGCGTCTTGAAGTTGTTATGAAGTTGATAATTCGACAGGGCAAGGGGGAATGGGCTTTAAGCTGAAAGAGAGGAGATTTAGGTTGGATAGAAGGAAGGAATTCTTCCCTGGGAGGGTGGGAAGGCCCTGGCGCAGGTTGCCCAGAGAAGTTGTGGATTCCCATCCCTGGAAGTGTCCAAGGCCAGGTTGGACAGAGCTTGGAGCAACCTGGGATAATGAGAGGAGTCCCTGCCCATGGCAGAAGGTGGAATAAATGATCTTGAAGGTCCCTTCCAGCCCAAACCATTCCATGATTCCATGGTAAATACTGTGTTTATAATGTCTCTTAAGAGAGGACTTTAGTCTACCTTTATATCCTATTTTAAGTCCTGGCCAGGAGGCTCTTTGGGGAGCAGCACCAAGAGAACAAAATTGTTTCTAACTCCAAGTGTTGCCCTCCCGTCCTGGCAGCATTAAAATAATGAAATTAATCAATATAGACTAGAAAATAATTATCATTGCGCTCTAATTCATTGACTCTGAATTTCCTCCCGTGTCAGGCACTAACAAAGAGCTCACCTGACTCCACTGGGGTGTTGAATCTGGTCAGACCACCCTGTGCCCAGGGGACATCTGGTCAGGAGAGTTTGGGGTGTTGTCTAACTTATCCCAGTGGATAACTTGGCCTTGAACCCACTTCCAGGGATTGGCAGACACAGCTTCTCTGGGAATTCCATTCCAGCCCCTCACCACCCTCACAGGAAAGAATTCCTTCCCAATATCCCATCTCTCCTTGCCCTCTGGCTGTGGGAAGCCGTTCCCTGTGTCCTGTCCCTCCATCCCTTGTCCCCAGTCCCTCTCCAGCTCTCCTGGAGCCCCTTCAGGCCCTGGAAGGGGCTCTCAGGTCTCCCTGGATCCTTCCCTTCTCCAGGCTGGACATTCCCAACTCTCCCAGCCTGGCTCCAGAGCAGAGGAGCTCCAGCCTTTGGAGCATCTCTGAACTCACTCCAACATCTCCACAATCCTTCTGATGTTGTGGAACTCAGAGCTGGACGCAGAGCTCCGGGAGGGATCTCACAAGGTCAGAGCAGAGGGAGAGAATCACCTCCCTCAACCCGAAATCCTGAAATTTTTCCGAACTAATGAATCTTAACTTCCCCTTCCCCTGTACCCTCAGTCCTCCAAGCTCCCAGCTCCCTGTTCCTGCGTCATCACCTGCCTTTGGGCTCCCTCCCATGATTCCTTCCCCTTTGGCTGAGCCGAAGGCATCAGCAGGGGATGGATTTTCCTGCTGTCCAGCTGGGTGTTGCTTCTAAGAGTGGCCGAGGAGCTGCAATCCTCTGGTGGGACCACCCATTTTGGTGTTTCTCCTCAGTCTGACCGACTTTCACAAAACTGAGAGCGTGTCCAGACCTTTGAGAAGTTTCTCCTTGTTGGACCTTGGGAAGGGTGATGACCAGTCAGATCCATGGGCAGGTGGACAGAGGGATGGACAGGAATGGAACTGCACAAGCCAGGTGGAGACTTACAGAACTGCAGGAACACCCTCCAGACACGAACAACAACAAGACAAAGATGAAACCGTTGCAGAAAATGTCGAGAATTCCAAGAAAATATCAAGGATGGTATAATTGCTGGCCAGGGAGTAGATAAAGAGGGAGCAGGAAAGGTGTTCTTCCCCTGTGGGACACAAAGCTGCGTGGATAAATAAAAGCAGGAGTTCAGGGACAGCCTGTTCCTCCCGTTCTGATGGATCACATTGGATGGACCTTGGCTAATTTGTCTTCCCTGCACAAAGCAAGGTCGTTTGCTCTCAGGGGCATCGCAGCCTGCCTTGAATTAATTTTCTATTAATTACTGGAATGATTTGAGCAGGGATAAGCAGAAGTTATTTTTAGCAGTAGGACTGATTGGAGAGAAGTACCTGGGGAAGTTGTGGGGCTCCTGCTGCTTGGGAAAGGGAGAAGAGTCATTCCCAGTCGGACCAAAGTGTCCATCTGGCTCGTGTGGCCCCTCTGACATTGGCCCTTGGTGGCTGCACGGGGAAAGTGAAACTTTTCATCCAAATTCCATCCCAGGAAGTGTCCAAGGCCAGGTTGGACAGAGCTTGGAGCAACCTGGGATAGTGGGAGTTGTCCCTGCCCATGGCATGGGGTGGAACTGGATGATCTTTAAGGTCCCTTCCAACCCAAACCGTTCCATAATTCTATGATTATAAGCCAGAAAAAGGCTGTTTCCTTCCACAGCATCTCCCTAATTTTGGCTGCCTGTGGCATTGTGGCATCCAGACCATCCTGCTTTCCCAGGAAAGGCTTGTCTTTACGGATTTCTCCCACCGTTTCTCAGCCTTCTGTGGGTTTTGGTGCCGAATCAGGACCTGCCAAACCCTGGCCCATTTTCAGCCTCATGTCTTTGCCTTCCAAGATGAAACAACCTCAGGATTTTGCTTTTTCCTCCATGGCCACATTTTCTGGTCCTGGTGGGTTTTACTTCTCCCTGGATCATGTCCAACAGGTCCATCTCCTCGCTGAGGTTTTCACCTCAAGGCTGGAAGCCTTTTTGGCGGCGGGGTTGTTGCCAAAGGGGAGGAATTGCTCTCAGCACAGGGCCAGAGGGGTGAACATAAATCCTGCAGGAATTCAGGCAGTTCTGCTCTTCCCCTCTAGTCATTTATTTCTAAAGCCAGGACAACCTGTTTAAAAATTCCAAAGTGCCCAAACATCTGCTTGGAAAAGCTCCTCTTAATCATTTAAATACCCTTGGACGTGTTTTTACTTGGTTTGGTTTGGTTTAGGTCTATTTTTGAATTGCTATTTTTGCCACTGAGTCAAAGGGCAGGGACACCTTCCATAGACCAGGTTGCTTCAAACTGACCTTGGACACTTCCAGGGATCCTCTGGGAAATCCATTCCAGGGCCTCACCGCCCTCATAGGGAAGAATTTCTTCCCAATATCCAACCTAAACCTCCTCTCTGTCAGCCTGAAGCCGTCAAATAACGAGTTATAAACTGATGCTGGCAGGGACGAAGCAGGACAGACAATGTCTTGCAGAGTTGTCCAAGGGAAGGTTTTTAACTGCAGATAATCAGCCAGGAGAGATCAAGGGGAGAAGAAGGATCAAAAGGAATGGAAAAGGAGGATCAAAAGGAATGGGAAGAAGGATCAAAAGGAAAGGGCCCAGGTATGTGGGGCAGAAAGAATCTGAACAGCCCCGTCAGAGATGGTACAAAATCAGGCTGGTTTAGGCAACCCCTGAACCTGCAAATCAGATCAGCTTTCCCACAGAGTTTGCCTGGAAATAAGGTGAGAAATTGAGCATATTTGTAATAATGGAACTTTATATTTGGGATTAGAGGAGAAAAGATGCTCAAATCCCCATGTCTGGGGACTCAGGGGCTCCCATTTCCTTCTCCGTCACCACCAGCAACTTTGACCTGATTTAACTCAAAATATCTGCCCCCTGTTGGTGTTTCTTGTAAAACCCAAAAGAATTTCAGCAGGATTAGGTTCGTCCTTTTGTAATGTTTATAAAATTAAACTAATTGATATCTAACAACTGTTAACAACAATCAAGCTATTCATTAATAGCTAGCAACTAATAACTAATTTTAGTTATAAAATTAAAGCATTCAAATAATGCTACTAGGAAGTCTTTATATTTTATATATATATTATTTATATTTTTATCTTTATAGTAATTATTAGGAGTATTTATATATTTTTCCACTCAGCTTTGGGTGGCCTTGTTTGGATCTGTTTGCAATTCCTGTTCTCTGTAAGAAATTTCCAAATCAGGGGCTTGTTTGCTTAATTTGCTTTTTAATGACTTTAAGCTGCACAGCCCCCCAGTTTCGAAGGCAAATCCATGGCGAGACATTCCTGGTTAATTTGTGCAGCAAAAATGCATTGGCTGAATGATTGAGTATATCAGGAATATAATCCCTGTCGTTCCCTGGGATTAAGAGGCTCTGCCCCTCAGCCAGGGGGAAAAACACACAGGAAAAGGTTAATTTTCCCTCTGTGCCGAAATGTCACCCTTCAAGGGGTGAAACGGGAGGGTTTGCAGCCCAAAATGTGCCATATCCGTGATGCCCATGGTGGGATTTAGGGTTGGAGGAGCTTTGGGGTCTGCTCTGGAATTTGGCAAAATCCCGTGTTGAGTTAATGCTCCTCGTTAAATGTACGTTAAATGTGTCCTGCTTTGGATAGGACAAGGGAGGGGGGTGGCTTTGAGCTGAAGGAAGGTGGATTTAGATGGGATCTTGGGAAGAAATTCCTCCCTGGGAGGGTGGGGAGGGGCTGGAATGGAATTCCCAGAGAAACTGTGGCTGTCCCATCCCTGGAAGTGTCCCAGGCCAGGTTGGATGAGCCTTGGAGCAACCTGGGCTGGTGGAAGGTGGGGGTTGGAAGGAGATGATTTTGAGGGTCCCTTCCCACCCAAACCGTTCCTGATTCCATGATCACCTGCAGCTGATCTCTGTGATAAAACAGCCCCCAGCACTGCTCTGTTATCCCAATTTTTAAATTTTTTAATTACCAACTGACAAAGTTGGTAAACTGAAGGACAGACTTGACCTTAAATGTGTGGGAGCCCCATTTATCTTGGCTGAGGATGTAATTCCTATTTTTAAACAAATATCCCATCAAACACTGGATAGGGACACCCCTCACCCCTCCAGACCTTTTGTAGCTGTTATTTATTCCCGCTAATACAGACATTCCTTGCTTTCCTTGGTCCTCCTGCTCTGTCATCATACACTTGTTGCTCCCTGTAAAGAGAGCACACCACTTTGGTTTGAAAGCCACTTATTTTTACACATCCCTTTAAATTCCTCTTTTATTTCCTCCTCTGGCTTTTTCCTGACTGTTATATATATATATATATATATATATATTTTTTTTTTTTAATATAACAGCTCTATTTTCAGCCACCCAAACTGCCTGGTAATTACACTGCCTTTGATAAACCTCTCTATTAAACCCGACTTGTAAATACCTTGCCTGCTCTAACTGCTTTCGATTCATCATAAAGGCTTGTGAAGCCTTTGCTTTCTCTCTTTTGTGAGGGGAAAAAATGGAAGCAAGGAGGAAACTCGCTGTTATTTTAAGCAAGGAATTAAGGAAGGGATTTGGATTCATAGATTCTCTTTTTTTTTTTTTTTTAATGAATTTGAGTGGTTAAACTTCCTTTAGCAGGGTTCTATATCTTGTCTCCAGGCTCTATATATTGCTTTATATATTGTCTCCTGGCAATAGATTTTTGTCTCTGGTGAAGTTTATTTGGTTTTGGGTTTGTTTTTCATAAAATCATGGAATGGTTTGGGTGGGAAAAGACCTTGTAAAGGGTGGGGAGGCTCTGGCACAGGTTGCCCAGAGAAGCTGTGGCTGCCCCATCCCTGGAATTGTCCAAGGATGGGGCTTGAAGCAACCTAGGCTAGTGGAAGGTGTCCCTGCCCATGGCAGGAGGATGGAATTGGATCATCTTTAAGGTCTCTTCCAACCCAAACCACCCCGTGATGAAAAAAAGTTACAAAAAAAATGACAACAGGAAGATTTTCAAATAGGAATATTGGGAATTAATTCAGGTGGATTATTCAGCGTTGTTAAAAGTGCGTTTCTCCTGGAATTTGAATGAAATACAGGAATGAAACACAGGAATGAAATGCACCAGACAAAGGTTGAGAGAACGAATAAAAAGTGGGAAAAAAAGGACATATATACAGGAAGAATTCTGGAATATCTTCCACACAGGATATAGAATACAGAGAGGAAAAGAGGAAAGATTGAGAAGGGAAAAGTGGTTTAAACCCTCTCTCATTCCTTGTGACCCCAGTGATCCATCTGAAAAATGTGCTGCTGGGAATATTAATTACGGGGTGATGTCATCAGAGCTGGTCTTATTGAACAGGAGTACAATTGAGAGCAAAGATCGCTTCAAGTTGTCTTTGAGGTGTTAACTGGGGAGATGATTTGGGAGGAAAGATGGATAATTGGAGGGGAAAGACTTGTGGAGGGAGCAGGTCCGTGGGAAGGGCTGGTGAGTGATAAGGTTGTTGCCCCAGGGGACAGAGAGGCAAACCCAGTGGGAATATTCTCCTGGATAAACACAGGGAAATTGAGGAACGGAACAGTAAAAATTTGCCTGAAGTCAACCCACTGGCAAATCTGAGAGTAAAACTGGGAGTCTTGGAGCTCAATCCGTGGATCCTGGGGTTTCCCTGGAATAACTGTAGCTCAGTCATGTGAGGGAAGGGAAAAGGAGCTGCTGGCAGGGGATGTAGGAGAGGATTTCAGGAGCTGCAGCAGGAATGTTGTTCTCTAGTACAGCTCTTCAGATGATTCTGAAGTGGGACCAATTCCCCAGCTCACACTTTCTTGGAGTGCTTGGACATTCCCTGAGTTGGGGATGATGTTTCCTGAGCCAGTTCCCCAGCTCACACTTCCATGGAGTGCTTGGACATTCCCTGAGCTGGGCATAAGAGTCCAAACTTGAGGCTCCTTTTTATCTTGGTTATTCCTTCCCATCCAGGACTCCACCCAGCGTTCTCACCTCCTCGTGGGACCAACGTTACCTGCACAAAAGATCCTGCTCTCCCTTCCTGGCTGGGTGATGATGACACAGAACCATGGAATGGTTTGGGCTAGGCAGGATCTTTTAGTTCCAACCCCTCCCCACCGTGGGCAGGTTCTGCACAGTCCTGCAGAACCCGACACAAAGGCTGCAGGGCACCTCCAAATGAGCATGAAAACCTCAACCATCACGATTTGGAGATGAAAATTGCTCCCTCTGACATCTCTGGAGGATACAAGAGGTAGGACTGGTTCCAGTTTTAGGGTTACCTTGACTGGCACTGGCTCAGGTATCTGCGGTGCTTCGCTACTGGGCACAAATGTACCTTCCCAAACTTATCTAAAAGATGGTTTCATGGAGAAATGATCGTTGTTAACCCAGTGCAGAGTGTGCCTTCCTCATCTCCAACGCACTTCAGGCGTGAAGTCCTCAGGAAATGGGTCAGGGAGCAATTCCAGCCAGCCCAGAGGGAGTAACCACCACTGTTTGGAGGTGAGAAACCAAGGAGAGAACAGCGAGGGGGAAAGGGTTTTCCTCTTGTACTGTATTCATGGAGCTTGGGGTGCAGATGGAGATGTGCCCATTTAGGGTGGAGATGGGGATGTGGCCACTTTACAGCCTTCCTCTCATCCTGCTTCCCTGAGCCTCCACCACGAAGTCAGTCCTGATTTTGCTGTTCCAGACAAATCCACTGCCGGTTGAAGACTTAATTGCACCAGAGCCCTTCAACACCCCGGGGAATTAACGAGCCAGGATTCAGATATTCAGGATTTAAGGACAAACCCTGTCCAGAGGCTGCCCTTGGGCTCCAGGAGACCCTGCAGCACACGGAGGAAACTCGTGGATAGGCCATTAGTAAAGGTAGGAGAGAGGAGATGGCTCATCACCATCTGCCAGCTGAACCTGGAGCCCAGCCAGGAGAGCCAGCAGTTAATTAGGAATAAGAGCTGCTTCCTTTCCAGACACATCCCTGTGTTTATATATAGGCTGTGTGTGCACTGCCACGAGTGGACTATCTCTTTCCTTTCTAATTAGATGAGCTGGCCCTGAATTTGTTGGATGATGTTGGTCTCTGGAGGACCTGCTCAGCCACATCCATCTGCCTTTGCTCTTCCTGAGCTCCAGGAATAACTCAGGAAAGCCCAGCCTCACAGCAAGGGATGAGGGAACACCCAGGAATCTTCTCTTTTTGAATCAAAATGACAGGCCAAGAGGGGGAATCTGTCATCTGAGTTACAGGATTCCTCCTTCTTACTGGAATCATCAGCAGATGATCCTCTTGAAAGCTGGAGAGGGTGTTTGGACAAAGACATGGAGTGACAGGACAAGGGGAATGGCTTTAAACCCAAAGAGAGCAGGTTTAGGTTAAATATTAGGAAGGAATCCTTCCCTGTGAGGGCGATGAGGGGCTGGAATAGAATTCCCAGAGAATCTGTGGCTGCCTCATGCCTGGAAGTGTCCAAGGCCAGGTTGGACAGGGCTTGGAGCAACCTGGGCTAGTGGAAGGTGTCCCTGGCTTGGAACAAGATGATCTTTCAGGTCTCTTCCAACCCAAACCATTCCATGATGGTTCCACCAGAACGGTCGTATCTCCCAAGGTTCATGATCTTCCTCCCAGGTCCTCACTGCTGCTTCTTCTTTCTTCCTCTACAATAACTCCCTTTCTGCACCTTCCAGAGCACCTCTCCCAGCAGCTTTCCAGGTGCATCCTTGTCAGGAAAACTCCAGTCCTTTGTTGTTTTGGTTTTTTTTTTTTTTTTTTGAGGTAAATGATGCCCAGAATAAACACAACGTGAAGAAGAAGGGAAGGTGGGAAGAGCATGGATGGTACTTGATTACAGGGACTATCTGTGAGGCCTCTTTGGGGGCTGTGAAGTCTAAATAGTCAGTCTGGGGTTTTTTGTTTGTTTGTTTTTTGGTTTTTTGTGGTTTTTTTTTCTCCTAGCAAGTCCCAGACCGATGTTTAACATTCACATGAAGGAAGAATCCATCCCCCTGCTTCCAGCAGCCACCGGTGTGTGCACACAGATAAGAGACGAGCTGATGTTCCCAGCTCGCTGGTGGAATGACTCATCCCTTTAATTGCTTCCCTTTAATTGCAAAATTAGCCTCCTTGACCTTTTCTTCTGGCTTTTCCCTGAGTGTCACAGCACGGTTTGATCTCGGAGATGCTGAAGGGTAGGAAGGAAGGAGGTGTCTCGGTGGAAGCGCTGCTTGAGCTGCAGCCACACACTCACCTCCCTTAATCCCAGGAGTTACTCCAAGAAAAAGCCCTTTTCTGCTTGAAAAGGTCTTGGTGACTTCGAGAGGGCTGGAAAACGCAGACAAAGTCACCACTTAAACCTGCAGAAGGAATTTAAAAAGTCAAAAAAAAAAGAAGATATTTAACATAAAATTACAAAGTCTGGGAAGTCTGAAGACCTAAAATTGTCATTCCTGGATTGACTTGCTGTGTTTTCTCTCTTTTGAGGTCCTGGGAAGTCTGTTGAAAGCAGTGATGTTATTCTGACAAGGAGCTGAAATCATTTAGGGCTTATTCAGCAGGAATATTCCAGCAAAAATGCCTCTTGGCAAGAGCAGACACGGAATCCAACCCGAAAAGGATGGGTAAACCATCCCTAAAAATGGCAGTTCTAGGCAAAAAAACCCGAATCTGGGAAGTTGAGGCTACCTGTGAAATTCCTTTAGTCTTCAGGAAGAGAAGTATCTAAAAGGGAGAAAACATCATTTGAAGCCATTTGCCTTTTATTCATCAGTGAATTCTTGAAATTTTCTCCCCTGCAAGAATGTTTGGAATAACACCAAACTCGCCCACTCTGTGCTGACATTTAACTCATCCCATTATATTTATTACGCCGCCAGCACTCCCAACTTTCTCCAGGATATAATGGCAGGAACATGTACACCCATTTAGAAAAAAAAAAATCCAGCCCCTTTACAGGCTTATTTATAACAGCCCAGATCTTTTATAATTGACTGCATTGTGGGGAAAGTTGAGCACATGGGAAGGACAACAATGGCCCTTTCAGTTATGTAAAAATGCCACGAGAAAAAGCTCTTTCCTCCTCAGGGGGGCTGGGGGAAAGTTGCCTTAATTGCTCAGGGAAAGTTAAATTCTTTAAAAAAAGAAAAAAACCCAACAAAACAGGCTGACAATGGAAATGTTTTGTTGATGTCAATTTGTTTCGGTTCCAAGCAGCTTTTTTTAGTTCACTTTGAAAAGTGTCCTTCTGATGGAGGTGTGAGGGTTTCTGTGGTGGTGGAAGAGACAGGTGGAACAGGACAGGGAGCGAGGGCACCCTCAGCCAGTTTGAAATGACAGCAGGATGAGGGTGCTGTGACACACCTGAAGGATGGGGACATCCAGAGGGACGTGGACAAGCTCCAGGAGTGGGGATCTCATGGGGAAATCAGGGAGAACATCTGTAGAAATTCTTCCCTGTGAGGGTGGGGAGGCCCTGGCACGGGCTGCCCAGAGAAACTGTGGCTGCCCCTGGATCCCTGGAAGTGTTCAAGGTTGGATGGAGCTCTGAGCAACCTGGGCTAGTGGAAGGTGTCCCTGCCCATGGCAAGGGGTGGAACTGGATGATCTTTCAGATCGTTTCCCACTCAAACCATTCCATGATTCTGCACCTTGACCTGAGAAGGACATGGGGCTGGGGAAGGTCCCGAGGCTCATGTAGGGCCAAGGGGATTATTTGCCCCTCAGAGGCTCTTTGAGCACCATCACTGTGGCTGGAAAAGCCCTCTGAGGTCATGGAGTCCAACCATTAACCCAGCACTGCCAAGGCCACCCCTAAACCGTGTCCCCAAGTGTCACATCCACATGCTTTTTAAATCCCTCCAGGGATGGGGACTCTACCTCTTCCCTGGACAGTCTGTTCCCATGCTTGAGAACCTTTCCTGTGGAGAAAACTTTCCCAGTATCCACCCCAAACCTCCCCTGGCACAACTCGAGACCATTTCCTCTTGTTCTATTGCTTGTTACTGGGAGAGGAGACCAACCCTGCCTGTCTGCACCCTCCTTTAAGGGAGTTGTGGAGACCTTGTGCTGCAGTTTGTCCCCTGATGGGAGCTGGGCAAGGCAAATGATTCCCAAATTCCCGTGGGCTTTCTTTAGCTCCTGCCAATCACCCTGCTCTGCCGTTCCCAAATCGGTCTGATGGTGTGCTGGTGATGGTGATGCAGCTGAAACCATCCCACACCAACTGCCAACCAGCTGGGAAATAACTCAGTGTTCACCAGGAGGCAAGTGGGAAACTCCACCTTTACATAAGAGGCCTTCTGCCATCCTCCAGAGTTCCTCCTGACCTACTTTCCTTGGGATTTTCGCTGGAACTGTTGAGGGAACTTCAAACAAGTCTCTTGACTTGGAAAAGGGAAGAAGAACAGGGATCTCTCCTGCTCTCCTGCTGCATGAAGCTTTAATAGCAAGAAATGGCTTACAGGGGGTTGATTTTATTGCACTTAAATGGGCGATTCTCAGGGCTCCAGCTGTGCCCAAGAGGAGCAGAAGTGGCTGTGCCACTGCACAAACGGGACTTTGGGTCCCTCTCGGTTTCCAGAGGCCTGGATTGAGTTAAACAAGTCATGCACAGTAAATACAGCCAGGAGATGCCACTTTGGTGACTGCACCGCAGGCAGAGATGAGGGAAAACACCCTGCTCATGTCCCTTCATCCCTCAGGAATGAAGGATGTTCCCCACCACTGGAGATCCCCAGGCACAGCTCATGAGCCAAAACGAGCCATTTTAATTCTAATTTCATCCCATCTCTTTTTTGTGACAGGTTTTGTGACAAGTTGTGATAAGTTTTACGTCTGCAAAGTGACAGCCCTCCCCTGGCTTTGGTGATGGTTTATTCTGAGTATCCTCAGCTGGAAAGGAGCCACGAGGATCATCTTGGCACGGGACAACCCCAGGAGTGACACCACCGAAATCCTCCAAGTGCTTCTTGAGCCCTGCAGGCTCTGTTGGTTGCAGGGAGGAGGTTTGGCATGGTGGACAAGTCAAACATTGGAGGGGACACTTTGGATGGACAACATGTCAGCTGGATGTTCAGCCAGAAGATGCAGCTGAGCCAGTTTGGTTGGCAAAGAGAGCCTGGGATTTTCATGCCCCATCCATATTTCCATTTTACTCCTCCATTCCTGGGAAATTTCTGAGGGGAAAATCTTCTGCATCATATTTCAACGCCTTGTTAATATTCCCATTCTTGATCCAAATTCCATCCCAGCTTCTCAGTCTGTCCTGACTGAATTCAAGGCCCTTGCACAATCTTCTAACCCTCCAAAACCTGGCTCCACACCCCCTTCACTGAGTGAATAAAACCTGCAGTGCCCTTAATGTGAAAAATATCCAGATAACTCCCCTCAGGTGATCCCAGTTTCTTATTGTGCATCAGAAAAACCTATGGAAGTTTTCCAGGATTTTCAGTGGCATCAACTGGGAACTGCCTTGGTGGGATGGGTGTCTTGACCTTCCCATGGATTAATTCCACAATTCCACTTGAATGAAGCTGTTACAGTCACACCAGATCAGATATTGGAGCCTCTGCAGCCTCTTTAGCAATGCAAAGAAGGGAATTACAGTCTCATTTTCAAATAGTTGATATTTCACTGCTGGCAGATGAATAAATTGTTAACTGATGTGCAAACCAGCCTGGAACAGGCTGGGTA
>NW_020957124.1:0-10132 GCF_003031625.1 Empidonax traillii | reverse complement strand
TTGACCTTCCCATGGATTAATTCCACAATTCCACTTGAATGAAGCTGTTACAGTCACACCAGATCAGATATTGGAGCCTCTGCAGCCTCTTTAGCAATGCAAAGAAGGGAATTACAGTCTCATTTTCAAATAGTTGATATTTCACTGCTGGCAGATGAATAAATTGTTAACTGATGTGCAAACCAGCCTGGAACAGGCTGGGTAACCTCAGCTCCAGGTGTTTGGGATGCAGGATGTGCACTTTAATGTTTGCAGCTCGTTTCATCCCAGAAATCATCTCCTCCCCCTTTACAAGCAAAGCTGCTGCTAAACCATGACCTGTTTCACCCTGGTTTGGTCTCCAAAAGTAAATTAAAAACATTTCAGGGAATGTTTTTAGCTGCTGGAAATTCATATATTTTTTTTCTATCCCATTGGATTTCTGGCACAGAATCATGGAATGGTTTGGGTTGGAAGGGACCTCAAAGATGATCTCATTCCAACCCCCTGCCATGAGCAGGGACACCTTCCACTATCCCAGGTTGCTCCAAGTCCTGTCCAACCTGGCCTTGGACACTTCCAGGGATGGGGAATCCACAATTTCTCTGAGTAAAGCCACAGAGAGATTGCAAAGCCACCACCTGGGTTTTCATTCTCTGTTTTCCTCCCGGTTAATGGAAATTTGGACACATCAGTCCCTCCAGGACTTCTGAAGTTCTTCCTTCAGCATTTCCTGTGTCTCACAAGTGTGTGTGGAGCCTCCAAAATACTCTGTAAATCAGCACCAACCCTGAAGCACCAACTCAAGGAGAGGCTGGAATGTATTTATTGTTTTAATTTAAATCTCATCAGACTTTTATCAGTTTTACCCCTCGTCCTCCATCAGCCTCCACCTCCTCTGCAGCATCTCCAGGATTAAATGAGCCAACTGGAGACATTCCCAGGGTTCTCAACAGCGCCTCACGCCCACCACTGGAATTTGGATTCAACACCGCTGCTTTTCCCTTCAGATCTTGCCCTTCCTAGGAGATTTTTGCCCAAGACTCTCTAAAATCCCACTTCCCAGAGCTGAATTTCCCTGGATATTCAGGATGCTCAGGGAGCTGAGTCCACGACAAGACATGTCCTGCTCGTCCTGAAGTTATTTTTTACAGGTAGGGAATATGCCCAAGGGAAGGATGAAGTCAGGATTCACATTTCCCAGCCTGGCATCATTTCAGCACTTGCATCCTTGGCATGTTCTTGGGGGGGTGGTTCCATTTTAGTCTTGGAAGCAGGAATTCCGTTGATTTTCATCCGGGGAAGTCGTTCAAAAGCTCGGAAACTGCAGACCAAGAAGCAAACTGGGCATTCCTGGAGGGCTGGAAAATCCAGGACAATCCACAGGACTTGAAATGAGTCACTGGAAGGAGAGTCTTGCCCTGTGTTTCTCAGCTCTTGGAACTGTGAGATTTAAATTGTTGAGATTTAAATTGTTGAGATTTGAATTGTTGAGATTTGAATTGTTGAGATGTAAATTGCTGAGTTATAAATCGCTGAGCTATGAATTTTTTATTACCCACTGTGTTGCCCAGAGCCAGGAAATCTCTGTATCAGCCTCTGGTCTTATTGGGGCCACTGAATATTATCAAATTACCAGTAATAAATCCTATTCCAGTGACAGATGTGATCACATCCCAATTTTTTTGACCAAGTTCTAAAACTTCTCTCCTTTTAATCAGTCTCTCACCGTAGTAATTGAGTCAAAAATTGAGGTTATTTGTAATTGATAATTTTTTTATTTCCTTCTCATTTTGATTCAAGAAAGAAAAGACAGGATGGAACTTTGGAAACTTCACTTAGGTTGGGTTTCATTGGATGTAGAACATGATCTGGTGTTTGCAAGTTGCGTCTGGAGGCTGATGGAACTCCCTGGGGACATCTCTGGAGTGCCCATGGGGTTTTAGGTCACTGATCAGCTTTCTGGGGTCAAATACCCACCCCCAAAAGTGGGAAAGAGAGGTTTGTTGAGGATGAAGAAGGTCCTGGTAGTGAAGCTGCTGTTCCTGAGATCACAGAGTAATGGAATCACAGTCATGGAATTATGGAATGATTTGGGTTGGAAGGGACCTTCAAAATCATCTCATTCCAACCCCCACCTTCCACTATCCCAGGTTGCTCCAACCTGGCCTTGGACACTTCCAGGGATGGGGCAGCCACAGCTTCTCTGGGAATTCCATTCCAGCCCCTCCCCACCCTCCCAGGGAAGAATTTCTTCCCAATATCCCATCTAAACCTCCTCTCAATGTGTCCCTCCAACCTTTTTTTTTTTTGCCATTCCTTCAGTTCCCTGCTTTGATTTCAGTTTTTAAGGATATCCCAAGGCTCAGGTTCATAAACCATTAGTTGGATGTTAAGGTGTAAGAAAACAGCACAACCAGAGATAACCATCCCTCAAAAATTCAGGGTGTGGGATGGTAAAAATGGGAAATAGGAGAGGGAATTCACTGGAAGAAAAGAAAAGATTGATCAGTGCAAACCTGATTTCCAGGAATTAGAGTTTCCAGGAGCCAGTACCTTTCCCTATGGAAAACACGCCCACAAGCTCTGAGTTAAGCACCAAACTGGGCTAAAATCCACTGAAATCAGTGAGATTGGTTGTTTTTCCGGGGATTTCCAGGGCCGTCACAATAAATGTTGATTTGGAATAACAGTAAAATGTTATTTTAGTTGCCTGCATGGTGGCACAGTGGCCACAAATTGTTCTCCTCGCACTTCCTGGACAAAATTTGGAGTGGTGAAAAAAAAAAAAAATCAATAAATACCAGGAGCTTTTAACCAGTGTGGTTAAAAACCAGGAATATGCAGTGTGGGGGGTGTTGTAAATCAGTTTATACCAGTTTGTTGGCCCTTTGGTTCGAGTGGAACCTTAAAATGGGGTCAGTAAAAAGTGGGGAAGAGCATAAAAAATAACATAGTTTTACAAAAGGGAATTTTCAGTCAATTAAAATGGGAAATCCCGCTGCGTTTTCATAAAATAAGTAGATATAAAAGGGAATTTTCAGTGTATCAGAATGTGGAATGCCGCTCTCTTTTATAAAATAAAGGAACAAGGTTTAGGCTCCTCCGTTGGCATTTTCCGCTGGAACTTTGCAATTCCCGAGTCTCTGGGGGGGAACCAGAAAGTTCACAAGCATTTTGCAGAACCTGTTTATTCATATAATTTCTGGAGATTATGGAAAGCCCAGTGCACAAAGACCCTTCCTGGAGCTTCCCCCTTTCTGACTGATTGTTAATCCTGCTGCAGGATTTGATTAAACATCAGAAAAACCTCTTTATTTTTTATTTTAATTAATGTAATTTTAATTTTTTAATTATCTTAATTTTTAATTTTAAGTTATTTTTTATTTTTGAAATTATTTTTATTCTTATTTTTTATTGCTTTTTATTTTTATTCATTATTTTAAAAATTATTTTAATTTTTTTATTTTTTATTTCTTTATTCTTAATTTTTAGGTTAATATTTTGTATTTTGTATTTTTATTTTTATTTAGTATTTTTATTTTTAATTTTAGTTTTAATTTTTATTTTTATTTTTTTATTATTTATTTTATGGTTTTATTTTTAATTTTTATTTTTTATTTTTTATTTCTTTATTCTTAATGTTGCATTTTGTATTTTTTATTTTTTATTTTTTATTTCTGTGGGGTTTTTAAAATTTTTTTCATCACCCTGGGGTAGATAAAATCAAGTCCAATATATATAAATTATATCTATATTGTACAATAATAATGAATATATTTATTTATAATAATATATTTATATGCGACAATATATTTATGTATAATTTATAATATATTGATATATTGATATATAATAATCGATTGATATATAAAATACATGTAATATATAAAATAAAATGTATAATATATAGAATAAAATATTATATATATAATTATAATATATGATAACTCTATATTATTATGATAGTTTACATAATACACAATATATTTCATATTTTATATGTTATATGTTATATAATATATAATATACATAATCACATATATTGTAATAATGTATTCATATATAATAATATTTTTTATATATATATAATTTTTTTCCCTTTCCTCTCTCTTAATTATTTAACCAACCCTTTCACCTCCACAAACAGAACGGGCACTTTTGATTTCCTTTCTCTACCACAGGCATAAATAGATATATTTAAAAATTAAAATCCAACCAAACCATCACTCCAACTTACATCCTTTTTTTTTGTTTTTGTTTCCCGTGGGGAATACAAAGCAGAAGGACCCACATAGGATGCTGAAATAAAGACAGGGCGGGTCACGTCGCCTGACAAATATCAATTAATTTGTTTTAGCCTTGAGTTCTCTCCAATCAGTGACTGACCCTGGTGGGTTCCCTATTTTTGGGTGAACAAACCAACATTTGATCATCTCGTTTCTTAATCTGCAAAATTAAGAACTCGCTGATTCAATAATTCCCTTTTTTCTGAAGTTCTGCACACCCAGCCCTTCCTTTTGGTGGTCCCTGAGCACAAACTCGGGTAATTCCATCAAGGATAATCCCTTTAGCAAGATTTCTGCATTGTGCTATTTCATTATCAATTATGTATAATGATAATAATATTAATATTAATAATAATAATAAATTCTACTAATAAATATGTGATATATTTATAATATATAATAGTATAAATTATTATAATAAAGTTATTACAATGATATATAATAATATTTCCCAATTTTTATTAAAATAAATGTATAACATATTTATTACAAGAATATATCATAATAAATTATAATCATATATAATAATTATTTTTAATTATTATAATAAACATAAAATATAAAATTGCAATAATATAATAAGCATTCTTATGATAAATTTATTATAATAATATACAATTATAATTTCTAATAATAATAATAAATATAATAATATGATAATAATAATATAATAATAAATAGTAATATAATAATATAATAATAAAATATAATAATAAATATTAATACATAATTATGATTTCTATTAATAATAAATATAAAATATGTCTTTTACAATATTATATATAATGAATTATAGTAATATAACAATAATTTCTAATTATTACAATAAATTTATATAACATATTTATTATAAGAATATATAATAATATAAATAAGTCTTATTATAAATTTATTATAGTAATATATAATTTCTAATTACTATTATAATAAATATAGTAGTAATAATAAATGGTAATATATAATTATTTCTAATAATAATAAATACTAAATATATTTATTACAATATTATATATTAATAAATTATAGTAATATATAATAAATATTTCTAATTATAATAAATATATAATGTATTTATTACAATACTATATAATAATATATAATAAAAATTTATTATAGTAATCCATAATAATAATTTCTAATTATTATAATAATAATTATAATATAATAATAATACCTGAAATATCTTTATTATCTTTAGCAGATTTAAGAAAGTGTTTCATGAACAATCAAGGTCCTGTCTAGTGGACAATATGGTTATCAGGATTTTAAAATCAAAGCCACATTAAATTCTTGTAAACATTAAAAAGAAAATCAGAGGAAAACAAGTTGTTTTCCTGAGCTGGCAGGTGCTGATAAATCCCCACAGTCTTTTCCTCTAACATTTATTTCATTACCTGTTTACCCCAAATTTATCCCCACTGGAAGCATCGCTCCTGGGGTTTCGTTAATCACCACTGATTAAAACAGCAGGCAGGAATTCACCTGAATTCCCACATCCCTGACTGAGGGGAATCTCCCTTTCCTGTACACGTTCCTGGGAACATCTCCCTTTTTGATGAATTAGAGTTGCAGAATGAAAAGAAGCTGAAACAAAACCGTTAATTTCCCAAATTAACTTCCAAAATCTTCTTTGGGGGACAAAGAACCTTTTGCCAATGATGTGACCAAGGGTGGTTTT
Organism: Empidonax traillii; assembly: GCF_003031625.1. Taxonomy (NCBI): domain Eukaryota; kingdom Metazoa; phylum Chordata; class Aves; order Passeriformes; family Tyrannidae; genus Empidonax; species Empidonax traillii. Next base: position 4,186 of record NW_020957124.1, on the reverse strand, counting down.
TCCAGGGAAACATCTGGTTTTCCCATGGACACATCACCCTGTCAGCTTGTTAGATTGGCCGTTTATTCATGGAATCACAGAATCATGGAATGGTTTGGGTTGGGAAGGGACCTTAAAGATCATCCAGTTCCAACCCCCTGCCATGGGCAGGGACACCTTCCACTAGCCCAGGTTGCTCCAAGCCCAATCCAACCTGGCCTTGGGTATCTCCTGGATATACAGGATATCTGACCTACACCAAGATGGATGAGACTTTAAAAAACTCATTTTCCTTAAAATCAGCCCTGATTTGAGAAGGGGGCCGGACCAGAGATCTCCTTCTACCCACCCTGTGCCCACCTGCGATGGAGAGACCAGATGCCTTCAGTGTCTGTTTGAGATCCACATCCAAGCAGCAAATTTTGGCTTTCCATTCATTCCCAACCTGCGACACTCGTGCTGTGACTGTCTCCCCTCCCTGGTCAATCTTCACAAGCCCTGGGGACTGATTCCTCCTTTATTTAGAATTGTTAAAGTTGGAAAAGCTCTCCAAGACCATCAAATCCAACCCTTGACCCAGTAACACCGTGTCCACTAAACCATACCAAGAAGTGCCTCATCTCCTCGTTTTCTGCTCACTTCCAGGGGTGGGGATTCCATCACTGCTCAGGGGAGTCTGTTCCAATGCTCAGCCACTCTTCCAGTGAAGAAATTTCCCCTGTTATCCAACCTGAACCTCCCTTGGAGCAACCTGAGACCCTTTTTGGCTGAGTGGGAGAACTCCAGCTCTTCCTTCCCTCCCCTTGTTGCGAGATCGACTTTTCCCCCTGTTTTCCATTAAAAAGCAGCCGGGAAGAGCTGTGGTGGGAAACTCAAGAGCTCTGTTTCTTTGCTGTGGTGCTTTCTGAGGCCAAAATTATTGGTTTATAAATGAACTCCTGAGAAATACCTAAAAAAAATCCCTGTGTTATCAACACTGTCTCCAGCACTCTGCGTTTACTCCACGCCAGTCAAACCACCTCAAAGTGATCTGTCCAGCAGGAAATTCTGCTTGGAAGTTTTTCCTCGTATTTCAGTTGACAGTGAACGTTGAATACCCATTTTTTTTTAAATTTTTTTTTTTTTTGCCTCCTATTTTTAATGACTCATCCTCTGGAGGTGTGAAAAGGAGCATTATGCACTACTGGGAGATGTAATTTGTGACTCATGTAACCGTGGGCTCGAGTGATAATTAAAAGGAGGGGGTTGAAGCCGCTGGGGTGGGGGGGGGAAAGGTAGGGATGAGGTCGGAATAAAGAGCCACATCCTTCTGCTCAGGAACCAACAGCTGGAGCAAAACAAGGCTCAATATGCAGGAGAACTGGTTGAATTAAAAGGAAGCTTTGAACTTTCAAGCATTTCCTGCTTCTCCTCGGGTTCGCTGCGTTCAGAAAGCCCAATTACACACGTTTAATTAAACACAGCAAATCCAGAGCTGTGGAAAGGGAATCTGAAGTTTCCAGAGGAAAAAAAAATTCTTTCACCTACTTTCCAGACCTGGAACCCGGCCAAGGGGTCACTGAAAGGCAGAAATCCCATTCTTAGGAAAAAAGAAATACCCCAAACTGGAGGAAGGAACATCAGCTGGTTTGTTGTAGAAACTCTGTGCTCAAGGTCCCTCCTGAAATAGGATCCCTAAAAGTGACTGGATCCTCTTGGCAAGACAGGGAGGATTTTCTCTTTCTATCTGATGTTTTTCTTTTCCTTGGCAAAATCATCACCTATGGAAAGAGCAGAACCTGAGATTCAGATCACCCAGAGAGGCAGAAATGCCTCCAAGGTTCGTTGGCTCCTGATAATTGTGTTTTCCATGGAAAAAAAAAAAAAGGCAGAAGTGAAGGGATGCACCTCAATCTCTTGCTGTTGAGTTCAGCACTGGCCTTCACATTGTCCCTCTTTTTCCCCTAAATTTGCTTTTTTGGTGGTGTGTGATGGGGATTTTCACTGGTCACCCATCTAGGAGGAAACTACCTTTGCTTCCCTGTGTTGTTTGGGTGGATCCAGCTGTTTGGATGCTTACTTGGGATCCAGGAAACACAGGATCTCTTCCTTGCCCCCATACAAACATCCCTAGTTGATCAAAACCCTCCGAAAGGAGAGTCATCCCACTGAACCTCAGGATTACTTGGGATCATGCCTGCACTTGAAGCATCTCATTCCCCTTTTTTGTCCAATTTTTCTCTGTAGATGGATCATGGAAAGGGTTGGTGAGTTCTGGGATGTGATTCCTTTGGAATAAAACACAATTTCGATAAGCAGAACATCTCAATAAACATAATACAGAGACAACTCTGCCAGGGACAATGACAGTGTGTATATCCACCTGCATATTCCAGCAGAACATTCCATGAGGAGACCAGTTTAAGCCTGGAAACTGCCTGTCCTTGTTTCCATGACACCTTCTGAGCTGATCACACCTGGGTTTGGTCTCAGTTTTTATCTCCAGGTGATGATGACACCCATCTTTCCAGGTCCAGGAAATGACACGAGCTCAGATGCTCAGCCTGGTGGGATTTTTGGGGTCATTCTGTGCAGGGTCAGGAGCTGGACTTGATGATCCATGTGGGTCTTTCCCAACTCAGGATGTTCTGTCATTCCATGAACATTCCATCTCCCACTCATCTCTTGACCTGTAACGAGAGTGAAAGTAGCCTGTGATCAAAACAGGGTCATCCTACCCCAAATTAACTTTACAATTCAGGAAAGGAGGTGTCCCAGAGCCTCTGATTCCATTGGTGCTCCGTGGAAGTTCCTCAGATATCACAGAACCATAAAATATCCTGAGCTGGAAGGGACCCACCACTCACCTCCTCAGCTGGACAGGAGACAGAAAATACAATAAAATGTATTGACCCCCTTTCCATGGGGTCAGTCCTTCAGGAACTGCTCCACTGTGGGATCCCTTTCCATGAGGTAAATCCTTCAGGAACTGCTCCAGTGTAGGATCCCTTTCCATGGGGTAAATCCTTCAGGAACTGCTCCAGTGTGGGATCCCTTTCCATGGGGTCAATCCTTCAGGAACTGCTCCAGTGTGGGATCCCTTTCCATGGGGTCAATCCTTCAGGAACTGCTCCAGTGTGGGATCCCTTTCCATGGGGTCAATCCTTCAGGAACTGCTCCAGTGTGGGATCCCTTTCCATGGGGTCAATCCTTTAGGAACAGGCTCCTCCAACACGGTCTGGATGGAGTCACAAGTTCTGCCAACAAACCTTCTCTCCAGCTCCTCCATCCACGGACCCACAGCTCCCACCACAGACTTGTTTTAAATCATTGACATTCCCCACAAAACAGTATTTTGAGGCTTCAGCCGAGCTCAGTAACACTTGTATTACTCTGATTGAGGATAAAGATTCTGCTAAATGGAAAGTTTGGTGTCATTTCTGTGACAGGGCCAGGAAAATATCTCAAGCAAACAGAGTTTTCTGACTGCAACAATGATGAATTCAGCTCTTCTCGTGCTCCCAGTGCACAGAGGCCCAGCTTAAACCCACCTGCTTTCAAGCCCCGAAATGAAGTACCTGCACTATGTGGCTGCTGAGCTTCCATCAAGGAATGCTGAGAGCTTTTCCAGGCACAATTCAGCCCCTCCGTGGCCTGGCCGGCCATCTGCAGATTTCTCATTCCTGCGTTCAACAGGACCAGCTTAAATGCTGGTGGCAAGAGCTGAAATTTGGACAGGGTGGGTGTAAACTGGGCTAAAAATAACACTCAGGCTCGAATCAGCTGCTCCTGAACTTGGGAAACAGGAGCAGGGCTGTGAGTTGACAGTCACAACACGGGCTGAGGTCGGTCCTGATGACTCTTTCCCTCGGCTCCCCAGCAGATGGATCATTCATGGGATTGATGGTGATAGCACATCATCAGACCTAACTTAGCTGGGCTATTAAAACTAATTGCTGGCCAGAACGAGCCAGGAACAATTAGCAGGAGACACTGATTGTGTTGGAGGGGATTTGTTCTTCCATCAGCTGGTGGGGTTTTGTCTCTTCTGGCCCCTTGGTTGAGTGGCAGCCGAAGGGAAGGCTGGGCAAGGAACTTCGAGGCAATTCAGCATCATAATAATGAAGTCAGATGAGAAGCTGGTTCAGTCTGTCTGTGTTTGTTGAGGGAATTTTCTCCTTCCCTGGGCTGGGCTGTGGGAAGCTCAGGAAACCTCCATGAAAGGGAA
>NW_020957123.1:36919-48774 GCF_003031625.1 Empidonax traillii | reverse complement strand
AAGCAGAGAACAGAAGAAAAGCATGCAGTGATTTCATACCAACCCTCCTCCCTAGAGCCAGTCTGTAGGACCAAAAACCCCAGGACACATCTGCTGACTCACCTGGGGGCTCCAAGGAGGAGAAGACCCTCAAAGGAGGGAGGAAGGGAGGGCAGCAGGCAGGCAGGCATAGATCCTGGGCTCCCTGGCATCCTTTGCTGTGCCCTCTTTGCCCACTGCAGCCCACTTTGACTGTTCAGTCTGAACAGATAACAAGCTGATATGAGCTGCAATTCCAGGTGATTCCTTCCTGGACCTTGTTACTCATTTTCTTTAAAGCTGGGCTATGCACTCCGTGAAGTCAGCTCCAGTTTCATCCAGCTGCCTAATTATTTCTGGAAAATCTGTGTGCAGCATAACCATGCATCACTGGTCTGTGCCAACAGTCCTTTTAATGAAGCAGAAAGAATTGTTTCATTTTAATGCTGTTTATTAACACTCTCAGAGCTGAACTTTTCTGTTACCTGTTCTTTCTGCTAGAGCTTTTCTTTCTCGTGTCCTTTTGTGAATTGAACCATTTCACTGTGTTTCACATTGGAACTGCTTCAACCTTCTGTCAGACAGCTCTTTCCATAGAAAAACTGATTTAATACCCACACCAAATTAATTTAATACCCACACCAAAGCTTTATTGAAAGGAAAAAAATTAATTTATTGGTAGCAACATAACTGTCTTAATTTATTAACACTCAGTTAACTTTCTTGATTGGCATCTTTTCCCTGATTGTAAGAGTCTGTAGCAACAAACTACTTGTTTTAAAAATATTCTGCTTCCCAATCTCCTACTGACTTATTTTTTTCTCAATGCTATTGTGAACTCCCTCCTTTTCTTTGCTTTTTTCTTTTTCTTTTTTTTTTTTTTTTTTTTAACCACCAGTGACAACTTCTCTCCCCAGCAGCAACAATGTTTTTCCCTAGTATAATCTTATTTCTCTGTCACTGCCTGTAGGATAGGGAGAGAACTCTGTCTCTAGTGTGTTAGTCTGGAGGCACATTTCCTCTCTGGAACTCATTATCCAAAAAGTTTGTTTTCTGCTTTTATTTGATAATGCAAACATATTTTGTACTTCAACAGCTTCTCTAACCAGGATGACTTTAAATTCAACAAACAACATAAGCATTTCTCATTCATTTTCCAGAGAAGTTTTTTTGTCAACTACTTCTACTTCAGTCCATCAGTGGTTAAACTTTATGTTTTCACTGTAAGGATCTTCCAGGGCCTAAATACCATTCTTTTCCTTTGGATGAAGCTTCATTATTTACATACATATCCCATAATACTTGCTCTGCTATGATGGCCATATAGCCAATGAACTAAGTAACCCTTGGACCTGGAAGTTAGCTAGCATTGTTGACAGTATGTTGTATTTTGCTGTTTGAAACTCTGGCAGTATCTGAACATGCTCAGCTTAACCCAAGCTAATTGTCACATTTTTAATGGCCTGCTGCCTGTTCTTGTAACCTATCGATTTGAAGCTTAAAATAATGCACATGGATCAAAATAAAAAATCCAGGTGATGTGTTCAGAAGAGCAGCTGTTAGATCAACTAGAGAATTAGTGATCAGATGGAGATGAGAAGTACTAAGGAAAACTGGTGATGGCAGTTGTTATTCATGACCTTTTAGTAATTTCTATCAAAATAATTCAAAGAATGCTCAGAGGAAAGAAATGGAAAGCCTTGTCATCTTTGAAGACAGCATCCCTACCAGCAGAAGATAGGCTAAAGAGGTCAAAACACACATGCAGAGCCTCTCCCCATGTTGCAAATGTGGCACACTGTGATTTCATCAAGTTTTGCAGCAACTTTTGCAAAATCTCTGAGCTGTGGGAGAACAAACAAGAAACAGGGCCCTAATGTTTGGGTAGTGGGACTCCACACCCAAATTTTATACTTATATTTCTTTATATAATTCACAGCCCTGAGGTAAGGGGCCAAGTCCTTTCCCTTTCCAGAGACGTGCCCTAGTCAGAAGGCTGAGCATTTCATCAGAGGCTTCACCTCTGCTTCCAGGCTGGGGACACTGGAAATGCTACCTGGGACTCTCTCACCCCAAAACTCAAGCCCATCAGCCAACAAGGGATGAAGCACCAACTTCCTCAGGCTTTGGCTGACCTGTGCATGTCGAGAAGCACAACCAGACACACTGAGAAGATGCTCAGATCAAACAGAGGAGGATGGAGTAAATCGAGCCATGTTTGGGAGAAGAAACAAGGAACACACTGATCAGTTTTACATTTGGGATGTAAGTGGAGCTCAGTTTTACAAGACCAGGTATATTTGTATACCTAGATATACCTAGGCATATTTCCAAACTCCTCCCACAGTCCAGTATTTGCAGTTGTGCTGCTCTGTCACAAGCACACAACTGGTGTTTGAACTGCTGTGTCAAAGGCAGTATGTTCCAAACACACCAGCTATTGGATTTGTGAAGTTGCCATCCTCCCCTTTCAGTGTGGTTAATATTTTACTTCTTCTCGCTCCCCGGTAGAACCACTGAAGAGCAATGCTTGAAAATAAAATGTCTGCTCTTTCATTTTTCAACACAAGCTTTTGCTACTTATTTAGGCACAAGCTAAAGGCCCTACCTAACCTTAATGTAGAAGTGACCCTTCCACGGACAGACACTGAGCACAGCCAATTCCTCTTAGGCTGAGCTGTGCAAAGCACAGTAAAGTTCCTGGGGTGTGGGTGTGCTCTGCTCTGCCTGGGGGCACTTGCTTTCAGGTTAAGACTAAGGGCCTGGAGGAACAGACTCACCAGGGAAGCACCAAGCCAGCCCCAGAGAAGTTTCTACTGATTTTTAAGTGGTTATCTAAACTATTTCTCAACTTTTGCAACAGCAAGTATTGATATTAATGACAGCCAACTTTATATTAATAGAAATGTGAAGTTTAGTCATCATGCCCTTATAAATACAACTGCCAGCAACATAAAAGCAGTTATAAGTTTCTTGTTGGTAGAAGAACAGCCACTAATCCGAATAAACATACCTGTGATGACACATGACCTCTCTCAGTCAAAGGGACAAGATTTGCACAATGAGAGACAGAATTGATAGAACCTCAAACTGTGTTTTATCATATATGAGTTTATGTTTAAGCTATTCTGAATGAACTTTGACAGACAGGTTTAGAAGCCTTATATAGGAAACAGCTGTGAAAAAAAGTGAGTTTCCAAAGACAGTGAAATTGGTTATTAATTATTATTACACAAGAGCATTTTCTCAAAACTGGTTTTACACATAATATCTGCTATTCCTTGTTTTTTAAGGTCACTCTTTGGAAGTTCCCTTCTCATTCTGCTATATCATTTCAGTTTTTGAGATCACATTGTGCCACCGGTGAAACTGCCAAGTGCTATTAAAATAGCACAGGTCAGAAGGATGGAGAAAAATATCTCTGGTATTTCTTGATATGCAACAGGACAGGGTATGTTTCAAATAGACTGTGGAGTTTCTACTACTTTCCTCTGCTTGAAAGGTATGTGAGTATGATATATCTTCTGGTATATAACAACCACTGTACAACACAGTCCCTTGCTGCCTCAGTTTAGTACATCTTCCCTACTTTCTGAGACTGTATGTGAGGTACTAAAGGTGGGGGCATTTTTACCAGGTAGTGATTCATAAGCATAAAACTAGAACATTGGCATTTTGTTCTTTCTTAGAGGGACTTCATTTGAGATAATTACCACTATTTCAGACTTCCAGCATTTGTCAAAAAGCACAAGGCAAAAGAAAATGCATGTTCTTGCTTTCACACAGTGGGAAGGCATGCAAGTGAGCACTCAGGGCTGAAGGCTTTTATCTTATCGGGTCCAAACCCAACTGTGCTCTGCCAAGGCTGCGAGGAGAGATGTAAACACATTTACCATGACTTGCAAAACTCCTCCTGCACTCCAGAATCCCAAATTTTCCAAGTCAGTCTGAGGTGGAGTGACACAAGGAGAAGTAGGTAACATGCACAGGTACAACACACAATAGGAAACATTGCTCCTGTGAGCAACTCAGAAAACCTAAACTGACCCTGGGCGTTCTGAGAGGTTGGTCAGCAGCAGACTGCTCTGCCAGGCGCTTCCTCTTGAAGTCCCACTAGTAGCAGTGTGCTTTGCATGAGCAGGTAGAGAAGATATTGCTCTGCAGGGCCTATACATCCTCTCAGAAAGGCTGTAAGGGTTTTGACCTCTTGTGGAGTGCACCCACCCACGGACAACAGTCTCACACAAAGCCTTGGTACGATCAGCGACACATGAGAGTTGCCCTTGAGTCAGTACAGGCAGAATTTGCTAGATGGATAAAAAGATGAGGATTTTGTACAGGAGAAAAGAATCATAGTGGCACATGAAATAATAGAAGAAAATTAATCTCCTAAGCAAAGCAACAGTTGGAAAACACCTTGCAGGAAATTTAGGCCTGCAGGTCTCCTTAACGGGAAATAGGTCTGCGTGCAAAGAAGGACCCACAAGAATCTGATTCCCTTCCAGCCTTCTGGTAGCATGGCAGTCCTTCACTCCATCTGCCTTCCCTCCTTTTCCTAAACCTTCCAAATACTTGTTGAGAGGTAAAGCAGCCAACATGTAACCCAACCCATGTAATGTCTTCTGAAGACCCTATGTGAGCTCTGCAACCAAGAGGTAGCAGCTAATTCCAGAAAAGTTACAAAATATGCAGAGAAACTATCACCATCACACTCACAGGCTGCTTTTCACAACTGCACTCGAGCCTAAGACAAGTTCGTCCAGTTAGGATATTGAACCAGGCACAAGGCAAAATGTAACAGAAGGCTGCTGCACAGTCCAGGATGTATAAAAAAGTCTTCACTGACTTTTTCAGCTGTTTTTTTGCAGACTGTTTTGAAAAGGTCCCGGGCTACATAAACTCTGGCTAGAACAGCACCCAGGCTCCAAAAAACACCCAAGACCTGCACTGTCATTAAAGCACAACATTGACATGTTTTTTCTGAAAAATGAAAGCCTCAAAAAGTGTTGCAATCATGTGACAGTAGCAAGAAGAGCACCAGAGGATTTTGCTAAGTAGATATATCCTTGACTAGGCATCTTGGCTTATTTCTTTCGTAGTTCTTTAACAGTTTCTTTAGCCTCCCTTTAGTAGTTCATCCCTGTTAAGGGAAGGCTGAGGGGGAATCTTAACGGGTACAAATATCAGAAGGGAAGTATACAGATGATGGAGATAGGCTCTTTTCAATTGCATTCAGTGACTGGCAACTGGCACAAACCAGAACACAGGAGGCTCCATCTGAACATCATGGAATCCCTTTTCACTGTGAGGGTGACTGAGCACTGGCACAGGTTGCCCAGAGAGGCTGTGGAGTCTCCATTCCTGGAGGTATTCAAAGAGCTGCCTGGGTATGGTCCTGGGCTCTGTGAGGCCCTGCTTGAGCAGGGGGAGCTGGACCAGATGTCCTCCAGAGGTGTCTTACAGCCACGCTGTGATTTTGTGAAAGGAAAGGGGAAGGGAAACTGTGTTCCTGATTAAGCTTCAGTAGTGGTTTCAAGAAGCTCGCACCTTGCACTGTGAATAACCCAACACCAAAAGGTTTCTACAAAGAGTTGTGAGTCTCCTCCAGTGCCGGTAGAACCAGACAGCTGCAGATCATGAGCTGTACCAAGAAGGGAGAGGAAAAACATTGTAGGAAACTCTGTGGTTTGCGGGCTAGGCTATACCTCACAAGACAAAAAATTAACAAAGAGCCAAGTTATCAGGAACTGACACTGTATAATCAATTCTACCAGTTCTATAACAAGTTTCAGATTTGCAAGTACACTTCCAAATCTGCTGTTTTCCTCAACCTTCATCCTTTGACAAGCGCCAACCACTAGTTCGTGCATCATCTAATGCTCTGGTTTTGAGACGCCATCAGAGCCAGTACAGAGAACTGCACGTTCATTTCTCTCTTTTTTCACGTGTTGATGGCAATATCTCATTCTGTGTCTTCTTTGCACTGGGTTACATTTTGCTCTGTGTAGCAGTTCTGGTGACTTTCACAGAACTAACCTGGAGTTAAAATCAGAAGTAGAGTTAAAATTGGCCTCATTTTCCCTTCAGTATGAGTTGTACACTTAAACCATGACTCATCATGGCTTGCAGCCACACCCAGGTGCTCGATGGGCTGACTGGCCAGTCACTTCAGAACAGAAGGCAATCCAGATGCAGGTGGGTGAAGGTTGGCTCCCTCCTCTTACTGGATCACCGCAGTGACAAACAAGCCAGCAATCACCCTGGTTTCCCAATTGAGGCTCCAACTTGCTAAGGAGTCCCAGAAACTGAACGGCTTCTGTTGTGGGGCATTTTAATGTGCAGCTCTAGACAGAAGCCGGCACTGAATCAATTTTTCCTCTGTTATGACAAATAGGGAAATGCACAACCTCCGAAAAATAAATCCCCTTTTCTGAAAGCTGTAACTGGAGGATGACCATGTCAAAAAGTAAAACTATTTTCCTGGCAAGTCATTGTGTGATCACTACAGAAATAGCAGGTTACAATAAGAACCTTACACTGTGAAATTAAAACTTAGACTGGAAAGCACACCACAATTAGGAAAGAATACCATGTATTCAAATAATTGGCTAAGTCAGGTCTTCAAATGCATCATTCAGTTTTGCAATCATCTTGTGTAACAAAAATAAGGTGGCTGATCATGAAGAATTCATTTAAGGAAAGGAGTATCTTAATAAGGTACTTAAATTATGTTATATCGTGCTGCAAAAACTCATATGTCACTTTATGCCACTGTCAGACATCTCCAAAAGCAAATGCCATTTCACTGTTCTCCCTTCTGGTCCTGATATACTTACAGTAGCCTTCAGACAGCCAAAGTGTGAGTCCTTCAGAAGCCTTCTACCACTAAATATTGAAACTGATCTTTCTTCAGGCATTAGACTCAAAAAGCACATATGTTTCATTTCCATATTTTCTTTCAGAGTGCTTGAACTGTTTAAGTCCAAATGCCGGAAAACCTAACCTTTTGAGTCATTTAACCAGCGTTTTTGTTGTTCATCTGTCTGTCTTGGTTGTGTCTGACCTCTGGGACGATTGCAATAGAAAAAACATTCGGTTTTTCTTTCCTTTCTTCACTATGACTCAACATCCTTCTCCTCTCAGGGGTGTGACTACAGTTCTTAGGGAATAGGTCCAAAGTTTCAACATTTCAAGTGTCTCACCCACAAATACTCTCGTCATTTAAGAAATCTCAGGGTACCTGAGTTCAGACATACTAAGCAGAGCCTTGGTTTATAATCTGGGGTGGTTAGGTTTAGCACTTTACTAGAGGGGCAATAAACCATTTAGCCCTGATAATGAAGTGCTAAGTAGCAAACTTCTGGGTTAGAGCAGTTCGAGTGAAAGCAAGAGCCAGACATGTGGGAATATTGCACTACCAACTCTTAGTTCTCCTAAACTAAGGGTGTCCAGAGGGATCATCCCAATTTGCTAATTCAGGAGACTGTATCATAAATTAAAGAAAACAGATGGGGTCTTCTTTTCCTAGTAGGTTTTTTTTGTGAAGAGATGACAGCATGACCCCTTCACAGGGGAAGGGCACATGGAAACAAGTGGGGTCTGTTATGCATTTAGTCTGTGGTTCTGTAAATGGACATCCTCAGCTCCCCCAGCATGAGGCATTTCACCAGGTCTCCCTCCATCTTCCCAAAACCATGGTGCCTCCATCAATCTATGTGCAGATCTGCATCTGGCTTAAAATTAAGAGCCTGCTGGTTTCAGGCTTAGGAGTTTTCTGCCACAGGGAGATTATTCATCCAAAGCCCTCACAGCTGCCATCCCACAGCATTACTCAAGATTGCAAACACTCATTGAACCTTGGATGACACATTCTGCCTTTCCCACATGCACTTAGGTCTTCTCCCCAGTTTCAAGAGAGCCACTGTGTGAAAATGTCTGGTCTGGACAGTCTGGCTGCAGTAATTTTACTTCACCTTCTGAACATTTCTGGTCTTTTCCCAGACCAATCAAATCAAGCATTGTTGTCTGACAAAATTACAGCCATTACCAGTATTTACTCCAGGTATCCAGGAAAGCAAATCCATTTTTCAAGAATAAATCAGTTGTTTTCCTCTTTAAGTTAAGTACCCCTATGGGATTTTTTAGCTGTCCTGCTGCAATTCTCATTCTTTAGTCTTCTCACACACCTCCCCCAGCCTATCTACGCAGACCTCTTATTTTGCACAGCTAGATACTGTTTCCCACCTTTTTGCCATTGTTTATACACGGTTTATTACCCTTCTCACAGAATCAAAGAAACTCTCATTCTATTCAAGAAAAAAAGTTCCTTTTTCCCCCTATTGAAATATTACTGCTTATTTTAAGGCTGCTGTTTCTAAAAATGACATCAGAAAAAACCCCAATGTAAGACCACTTTTCATTTTAACAAGCTTTGATGAGAATTTGGACCAAATTAGCTGTAGATTTAAAATAATCACATTGCTTTTTAAAAGACAGTCTCCTCGAATAGGATTGACTGCCAGGTGAAAAGCATTTTTTTCTTGTTTTTTGTAAACAGGTAATGTAAAAATATTTTCCTGTGTTTAACACCGTGCTTTCCCAGAATGAACAAAAGACTTTTGTTAGCCAGAAGCTGTGGAAAATAAGCATGTGTGTTCCTAAGGATTAGAACAGTATCACACACATACAGCAAAAGACGGTATGGAAATAAATTCTAGAATAATGTATTTAAAGACTACCAAAAACATTTTAAAATAAGAGACAGATTTTCAGCTTGCACATATTGACTTAGCCCTCAGCTTTCAGTCACTTAGATGGATACCACAGTAGCTCCTTGATAGATCAATTTAGAGTTAGAAAATGTTATCTTAATGTCGACTGAAAAACAGCCTTTGTATTTGCAAATTCACAGAAGGGAGTGGTTTGGCTTTCATTTACTGGTGTGTAAATGGACTAATCTTCTCTCTAATGCCTACATAAGTCATATTTGATGTGGACATGCATAGAGTGGGTCTTCAGCCAGAAGATGAGCCTTCAGTACCGATTTTTCTCAACAACTTCCCAACACTTTTGTTCTAGAGGATTCTGATCCCAGCATCCTGCAGGAGTACGGGGGCATGGGTTCAGTCAACACACAGTCCTCTGGGAGTTATGTCTCTGGCCTAACCCAGTTATCCACACTCTCGCTGCAAAGGCATGAGAAAGGCAGCTCTTATCACATCTGTCTGAGAGACCTACCATGGGAAGGAAACAATTACCCTGTGGAGATGCCTGTCTAGTTCTATCAACTAACAGGAGCCTAGATCAACAGCTTAGACTAGAGAGTTCAGTCTTAGATGGATAAAGATAGGTGAGATGAATCTCTCTTTAGCACTGGGATATGTCACAATTTACCTCTGGAGAATTTATTAGCCAAGTTTCTATGGTATGAAACCAGCTTCAGCATACAAAGCATACAAAGAGGGGACAAGGGCAGAAAAGAACACATCCAATATTAAAGATGGACTCTGGACAAGAGGAGGCTCAGGGGGGACCTCATCACTCTCTACAGCTACCTGAGAGGAGGTTGTAGCCAGATGGAGGTTGGTCTCTTCTCCCAGGCAATCAGCAGTAGGACAAGACGGCACGGGCTTAAGCTCTGCCAGGGGAGTTTAGGTTGGATTTAGAAAGAAGTTCTTTACAGAGAGAGTGATCAGACATTGGAATGGGCTGCCCAGGGAAGTGGTGGATTCACCATCCCTGGAGGTTTTTAAGATGAGGCTGGATGTGGCATGAGTGCCATGGTCTAGTAATCACAGTGGGGTTGGATCAAGGGTTGGACTTGATGATCTCGGAGGTCTTTTCCAACCCAGTTAATTCCATGATTCTGTTCTATGGCTTCATGAGGAATTAACATCATTTAATAGGATGGGACTTAGAGTCCCAGTAATGTCATTAGTGTATCAGAAAAATAAATCTATTTCAACAAATGAACATTTTCCTTTGATTTTTTCTAATTATATTGTTATTATTTGTTATCATGCACGCTAACTCCATGAGTTTTGTCATCTCAGTTTTCATATTGTTTTATCTCTAAAGCATTTATTATTAATCTGCAAGAACAGGTACTTCCTTGATTTTCAGCTTAGATTTCCAGATCTCATTTTCACTGGTTTTACTTCTCCTTTTAGGGAAAAAAAAAAAAGGACTAACTTTTTTATTTTTCCTCCTCCAGTTGTGTCTAATTTCAATGAGGAAAGTACTTATGCAGCTCTTCTATTTTGCTGTAATTTCACTCCCTATTGTGTGGGAAGTAAGCATTGCCATCATCCCTAGGATCCCGAACAGGAGATGAAGATCCCTTCTTGGTGGGTGCAGTCCAAGATTTGGTAGTCGATCTTCCAGCCAAAGCAGTAATTCCTTTTGCTTTGATTTACTACTTTTTGTCTTGATTTGTTTCTTCTATCTTCTGTTCCCCTCTCTTCCCCACCAAAATCTTTGGTGTAAGACCACAAACAAAACCTCCAAAGCCCCAAATTTTAGTCTAGTGGTAGATAATTTTTCTGCTTATGCTTAAACGTTGCAAACATCTTGTACTTCTGCGACTCAGTTTTTGCCATCTAAACAGTTGTCTTAAAACTGCCTGCTTCACACGTGAAGGGGATTAGGAATTCCCAATATGAGTAAGAGCATAACAACTACAAGTCATAGAAATTATAAAGAGCAGCTGTAGAAACTTAGATTCAGAATACCTTAAGTACTGGTAGTACCCAAATCTCAACCCAAAAGGTACTATTTGGATATCATCATCTAATAGCTGTCCTTAAATTCAATTTCCAAAGAATTGCTTATGTCGTTTTGTAAAGCAACTCTGTTTGCACTGGTGAATATACTGCCCAACTAATAATGGTGAATATAGAGCCCAACTAATAACTAAAAATAATTAAGTGCTGCCTTCCTAATGAGGTGAAAGGCAGTTATCAAACAGACATTGAAGGAAAATCTGTATTACAGAATACGCCAAGTTGGAAGGGACCCACAAGGATTATGGAGTGCAACTGCTGGCCCTGCACAGGACCAGCCCCAAGAGTCACACCATGTGCATAAGAGTGATGTCCAAACACTCCCTGAGCTCCATCAGGCTCGGTGCTGTGACCGCTTCCTTGGGGAGCCTCTTCCAGTGCCCAACAACCCTCTGGGTGAAGAACCTTTTTTTAATACCCAACCTAAACCTCCCCTGACGCAACTTCAGGCCATTCCCTCGGGTCCTGTCAGTGGTCACCACAGAGCAGAGATCAGTGCCTGCCCCTCCTCTTCTCTTCATGAAGAAACTGTAACTGCAGTGAGGTCTCCCCTCAACCTCCTCTTCCCCAGCTGAGCAGACCGAGTGCCCTCAGCCGCTCCTCACACGGTGTCAGCCTCTGCCAGAACTGAAAGCCCAGCGTAGAAACAGCTGGAAAAAGTTACGTGAGACTTAAACACGGTGTAAAACAGACTGTATGATTCCTGCTGCTTTATTTTACGAGGCATGAAAGCAATCACTCAAACGCGAGCAAAACCGTAAAACTTGGTTAAAATTTCTTAGCAACGAAATTCCCACCAGTACTCTTGGCACCTTTTGCCATCATTTAAGTTTTACTCGGGAGCTTCTGGAGAAGGCTGCCTTCACGGGTGTCCTCGAATAAAGAGGTACATGGAATTTTGACAGCCCGCCCCAGCGCCCAAGCCAACAGCAGGGAGGGAGGGAGGGAGGCAGAAAAGGGGGAGAGAGGAAGAGGGAGGAGGTAGGGAAGAGAAGGAGTGAGAAAGGGGGAAAAGGGGAAGCAGAAAGAGAGGGAGGGAGAGGGAGAGGGAGAGGG